>NC_137931.1:1184300-1326800 GCF_963969265.1 Rhamphochromis sp. 'chilingali' | reverse complement strand
AGCCTGATCTTCAACAGGTAACGAAGGCAGTGATGAGCAGCCAGGGTTGAAACCTGTGTTCACGTTCCTAAAGCAGAATCACCGTGGTGATCACTTTGAAGTCTCTTTGTGCTGGATTTTATCTTTGCTTTGTGCTGTCAGCTTTGTGTTCATACCCAAAAACTACAAGAAAGATTGCTTGAGTGTCCTCATTATGATTTGTGTGTAAGGATAGTGATCGAGTCGGTGCTTAAGTGTTTCCGTATGAAGTGGAACTGAAATAGGCTTGCTGTGAAAGAAGTGAATTTGAAGACATATTATGTATGTAACTATACACACCCCTGTTCTCTGCTGGCCATCGGGGCGGGGGGGCTGGGAGGAGGTGTTGGCTGTCCGATTGGGATCTGGGATGCGGGGCTGCTTGCCTCCACCCCGGGTGAAAGGGTAACATCTCCTGGGTCTAGGTGCCGTTTCCCCCTCCAGGGGTGAGGGTACCTGGACCTGGGGTATAGAGTTTTTTTGGGGAGTGTGATTGTGTGTACAGTGTCCATGTATGTCTATCCCTACGTTGGGTGAGTGCTGAGTATTTGTATATGTATGCATGAGGGTGGGAATGCATGTTTGTGTCTGTGTGTGCCTGTTTGTCTGCGTCATCTGGGGCTCTCCTCAGCTCTTCCCAGGAGGGTGGCACGGATGCCCTTCCGGTGGTCCTCCTTGGGCTCTCGCACTCTGGGGCCTCTGGATGTCTGGAGCCTGGATCTCCTCCATGCCTGCTTCATGCCCTGGGGGACAGGGCTATGGCTCCCTACATCCTCTAGCAGACCGTTACATGGGGAAACCTTTTGAATACAAGCGCGCTGATCCACACAGGTGTGCACACAGGTGTTCACTGTCCATAGACATAAACTACACCTTTATTGGGTGCTATTTCCAAGCATATTGTGCGCTGTCTGTCCTGCTTGCTACACAACAACATTCAATATTTAGTATTTACTGCTGTTTACACTCAGCTAGATTAACGTGATGGTGTTGTGTTTAGTATGTTGCTCTGTTGTTTTTGCTTGTTTTCTCTTCTTTCTCTTTTTAACCCTTTAAGACCTACCATAGAACCAAGTCCGCCAGAGCTTATATTATATTTTTACATGCTGTGGAGCCATTTTTGGGAGCATTTCAAGTTGCTATACATCAGGGGTGCCCAATCCCGGTCCTCGAGAGCTACTATCCTGCAGCTTTTAGATGCATCCCTACTCCGACACAGCTGAATCAAATGGTTTGATCTCTTCAGCATGCCATCATGTTTGGCAAAGGCCTGATAACAAGCCATTCATGTGATTCAGGTGTGTGGGAACAAGGATGCATCTAAAAGCTGCAGGACGGTAGCTCTCGAGGACCGGGATTGGGCACCCCTGCTATACATCAATACAACCATTATAGCCCAGATTTTAGTAATATGTATTCATTAAGTGCATAGTAATTACATAAATTGCAAAAAAGTGCAATAAACTACAAAAAAATTGAAAATCGTTTTTGATTTTTTAACATATCTTTGTAGTTAGAGAAATTTAAGAGGCTTATCCCTCAAAACTGTAAATACAAAAAAGTTGCACAAAATAGTTTCCCACCACAGGAAATTTATTTTGAGTGTCTTCATAGTTTTATTTTTGAAATACACCAATTTTTATACACTGCAGGAAAAACGAAAATAAATATTATACTGCAAATTTGCAAAAAAGCAGCATATGCATCAAAATAAACTATTTCCAGCAGTGCAATATGAGTCCTAAGCATCCCAGAAACGACACAGAAAGTCATAAAGTCAAACATAACTTTTAAAAAGAGCAGTATAGGCCCTGAGGCCCTGATCGCAAAAAAGACTACATTTCCGCGAAAATAACGTCACTTCCGGTTTCGGGCAGGTAATGGCGGAAATGCAAAAGTTCGCGCTGACGTCTATTCCAACGTAGGAAGTGTTTTGAACAGCTGATCGGAGCGGCAAAGCATGTTTCTGGAATATTATGTTTTTGTTCCTGCAAGCGCTTTTTATGCAGTTTTTGCAAAGCTTTATGTGGAAGGAAACCGTGACCTAGGACAAGCTGATGGCACAATATGTAAGTACAACTCCTCCGGTTTCATATGCAAAAAAAATTTTTGCGCTACCTTACGTGGTTGCAGTGCTACCGGGATTTAAAAATAGTTACGCATAACAGAGCGTTCCCGCTCCGATCGGCTCTAAAGGGTTAAGTGCCCTTTCTCACTGTCCCTCTTCCCTTCTGTTTTTCTTTTCCTTCATATTTCTTTCTCCCTTTCCTATCCCTCACTCATGTCTGTCCCGTCTGTAACAACTGAAAATAAAATAAAATAAACAATAACAACAGAGGTCGATCAAATGGACCAATACGGCAAGGCCGTGATGCTCCATTTGGCAAAGTAAATCCATTGGGTCTCCTTGTTGGTCTTCAGACAACAATTCTGACAGCTAATGAACCAAATGGGACAGGCAAAAAATAAAAATACAGCTGCTCGTACTGCGTCCAGAACTAGATCCACTGAACATTATATGTTTAAGCCAATGTTTAAGAACAGGTGTTATATACCTGTTCTTAAACATTGGCTTCCAGTTCACTCTGTGTCAGATCCTGCTTCTCACTTTCAAAGCGCTTCATAACCTCGCTCCTCCATATTTATCCGATCTTCTCCACACATACTCACCCCCTCGTACACTTCGCTCTTCTTCAGCTTCCCTTCTGTCTGTTCCACCTGCTCACCTGACCACGGGACTCAGAGTCGTTCTGCCCCGAGACTTTGGATGCACTTCCACCAGATCTCCACAAAATCTAGCGAGTTATTATTTATTTGTAATTTCAAGTTTTACATCTCTTGGAGATATGTTTTTTATATTCTTTTAAATGCACCACGGGGGGCTTGGAGTGAAACGACATTTCAGTACACTGTATACTGTGTATATTGTTGTATTGACAACAAAGACTTTGAATCTTGAATCTCCCAAGGGACACAACACTTTCTCCAAGTCCACACTGGTCACTGGTTTTTGTGCAAATCACAGGGACGAATGAATTTTAGAGCACTGCTGGCACTGAAATCAATACATGGACACAAGATCAGTAATAACTGATGTCTCATGCGTTTCACTTTGCAAAAGTTTAAATAGCAATTTTGGTTTTAAATTCTTTGAGGAATGAATTCTGCAAACATTAATCTCCTGCTAAAACCAGGCAAAGACCCTGTATATCCCTCAAGCTATCGTCCAATATCCCTTATAAATGTAGACCTTAAAATAATCTGCAAAGCTCTCTCAAAGAGATTAGAGAAAATAACCCCCCTCTTAATTCATCCTGACCAAACTGGTTTCATAAAAGGTCGGCACTCATCAACAAATACACGTAGATTACTTAATTTGATAGACTACTCATACAATAAAAACCTTGAAACTACAATTTTTTCTTTAGATGCAGAAAAAGCATTTGACAGAGTTAACTGGAAATTTATGTTTGCAACTTTACACAAATTTGGTTTTGGATCCTCTTTCATTAACTGGTTAAAAATATTATATAATTCCCCAACAGCTTGTGTCAGAACAAATGACCAAACATCCTCCAGCTTCTGTCTCTTGAGGGGCACCAGTGAGGGATGCCCACTCTCCCCTTCACTGTTTGCAATTTTTATCGAACCACTAGCAGCAGCAATTAGACAGAATTCAGTAATTAAGGGCATAAAATGCAAGAACGTGGAACATAAAATCAGCCTTTATGCGGATGATGTGTTACTCTTTCTCCAAAACTCACAAACCAATATCTCTGGGGTGATTGAATTGATAAACTCTTTTGCAAGAATATCAGATTACTCAATTAACTGGTCAAAATCTACAGTCCTTACACCACTGCAATCGGGGAAAAAAAATATTTAGGTATTAATGTTTCTCCCAAGCTTGCAGATCTAACTAAATTAAACCATATCCCACTTTTAAAGAAGGTAGAAGATGATCTGGCTAGATGGAAATGTCTACCCATATCACTCATGGGAAGGGTTGCCGCTATAAAAATGATGGTCTTACCAAAAATAAATTATTTATTCTCAATGATCCCAACTAAACCGCCACAAGATTGGTTCAGATCTCTAGATTCATGTATGTCCAAATTCCTTTGGAAAAATAAACCCCCACGTATAAGCTTAAAAACACTACAAAAGACCAAGGATAAAGGAGGACTAGAACTGCCTAACTTTCAGCACTACTTCTTAGCCAACAGGCTTCAGTTTATCTCAGGATGGCTAAAACATACCCTCTTAGATGAACCTTGGCTAGATGTAGAACAAGCACTCTGCAATAATCTAGAGATCTCAGACCTACCATTTATCAGCTCAAACATCCAACGACATGAATGCTTTAAAAGCATCAACATCAGCTCTTCTCTGACAGCATGGTGGGAGTTTCTAAAATTGACAGCGTCTTCATTAATCCCATGCAAACGTACACCTATCTGGAACAACCCTGACATATTACAAAACAATAATATGATAAACTTTTCAGATTGGAGTGATAAAGGAATCAAATATTTAGAACATATACTAGAAGGAACAGAATTTATTTCATTTGACAGACTAGTTACACAATATGGGATCAACAAGAAAAGATTTTTAGAATATCAACAAATTAAATCCATAGTAAGAAAGAAATTTAAACCGGGTCAAGTTGAACTACAAACACCACCAAGTGTGGTTCAATTTCTTACTCTTAAAACCCCCAAATTACTATCCAAAATATACAGAATGCTTTCTAAAACAGATGAATCAATATCACTTCCTATTGCAAAATGGGAAGCGGATTTATCAGTTAACTTAGACCTAAACTTCTGGTCTCAGATTTGCTTAAAAACCTTTCATCTAATTAGAAATCCCAGTCTTCAATTAATTCAATACAAAATATTACATAGAGTGCACTATACAGGTCATCGGATGTTCAAGATGGGCTTTACGTCTACCAACAACTGCTCACACTGCCAAACCAATTCACCAGACAATTATATCCACGCTCTTTGGTTCTGTCCACCAGTTCAGAAGTTTTGGCGCGAGATATGTGAAGACTTATCGAAGTGTCTGAAATGTAACATTCCAACTTCCCCCTTAGTGTGTTTGTTGGGCAGCTTAGATAATGTCACTTCAGAAAAGAATATCGCCCATATGGTTTTCACTGCCCTATGCATAGCCAAGAAAACAGTCCTCATGAACTGGAAAAATAAAAACAATCTTAATTCTAACCAATATAGAAATTATCTATTAGATTACATTAGTCTTGATACAGCCTCTGCCACCACATCAGATCAATTGCTCTGGGCTCCTTTGATCAGCTCCATCACCTAGTGGGGGTGAGGGGTCATAGTCTAGTCCCACCTCCGCTGTTGTGATTGGTGTGGGGGTAGGAACAGGCTTAGGGCGTCGGGGGGGGGGGGGGGTCCCCAGGAGCATCTTCCTTGGAGGGCTCAACACGGGGTAGCAGTCATGGCCCTTTAAGGGCTCTATTGGCTCTTAGGTGACGGTTTCCTTGTTAGGGGAGGGTCTGTGCTGACGGACGTGGGTTACTGACCTGGTAGCCTGGCTGCCCCTGGGTGTATCCAGGACGGGCATGAGGTTCTGGGGGCGCGCCGTCTCTGGGCTGGGGCCTTGACTGGGCCTTGGGGGCTTGGGTCCTGGTTGGTGTGTTGCCGGGGTTGTGGGCGGGTGGGCGTATGGGGGCCAAGTCCTGGCGCAGGGTGCCGCCGGTGCATCGAGCCACTTGGGGGCTCTTCAACTGGTGGGGGAGGTTGTTACATCTTGCAGGAGCTTTCCTCTCTTCAGGAACTCTCTCTGCAGGAGGAGGAGATACAGGAGAGGTGGAGGAAGATCTCAGCCTGGGCGTCTATTGTCTTGTGTAGTCTGGAAGATGAGTGGATGGTGGGGTGGGTGCAGTTTTCTCTGAGGCGGCGCTGCTGTACTGGGCACCGGTCCGGATGGGCCTGGGCCCCCTTTCCCTGGTGGGTTGCAGAGTATGGGGGTGCCTACTGGGGTCAGCGGGGAAGCTGGCCCCAGGGAGGGGTCACTTGCCCCTCCCTTCCTTCCCTCCCCATCTCCAGCTGCCTCCCTCTTCCCGCTCCACCACAACCACCCACACATGCGGGGCCTTGGAGTAGGGGTGTGTCACCAGGGTGCAGGGGAGGCAAGGGTACCTAGACCCGGTTCGTAGAGTACGCTTGGGGAGTGTGATCGTGTGTACAGCGTCTCTTTATGTCTGTCTCCACGTTGGTTGAGTGTGGAGTAAGTGCATATGAGAGCATGAGGGTGGGAATGGATGTTTGTGTCTGTGTGTGCCTGTATGTCTGTGTCTATATGTCAGGTTGGGTATCAGACGCCACCTCTCTGGGGACATCTCAGGCCCTCCAAGATATGGAGGCCTATCTCCCCCACCAGTTCCCCTGTCAGTGGCAGACGCCCTCAGACATCGGTGCGTTGGTGGTTCTTTGTGTCCGGGGGTGGGCGTCCAGGTACACACCGGCTCACTCCTGGTGGCTGCTTGTCGGGGCCTGGAGCCTGGGGCTCGCGCGGGCACTTCAGGGGTGGGGTGCCCTTGGCCTCTTGGCCTGGGGCTCGGTCACTCTGGCACAGCTGGCTGCCGGCGGAGCTCAGGGGCACGCCACTGCAACCCCCCCTGGCTTCTGCTCCGCGGCTGCTGAGTGAGCCCTCATCTGGGACTCTCCTCAGCTCTTTCTGGGACAGTGGCGCGGCTGCCCCTCTGTTGGTCTTCCTTGGTCTCTTGTGTTCTGGGGGCCTCTGGATGTCTGGAGTTTTGATCTCCTCCATACCTGCTTCATACCCTGAAGGACGGGGCTGTGGCCCCCCCACACCCTCTAGCAGATCATTACATGAAGGAACCTTTTAAAAAAACAAGCGCGTCCATGCTCACAGGTGTACACACGGGTGATCACACCCACAAACTACACCCTTTTTGGCTCCTACCTCAAAGCACACTGTGTTCTGTTGATCTTATGTGCTGCACAATAATGTTTAATATTTAGTATTTACTGTCATATTCCCATATACAGTGGGGCAAAAAAGTATTTAGTCAGCCACCGATTGTGCAAGTTCCCCCACTTAAAATGATGACAGAGGTCAGTAATTTGCACCAGAGGTACACTTCAACTGTGAGAGACAGAATGTGAAAAACAAATCCATGAATCCACATGGTAGGATTTGTAAAGAATTTATTCGTAAATTAGGGTGGCAAATAAGTATTTGGTCACCTCGAACACGGAAAATCTCTGGCTCTCACAGACCTGTAACGTCTTCTGTAAGAAGCTTTTCTGTCCCCCACTCGTTACCTGTATGAATGGCACCTGTTTGAACTCATCATCTGTATAAAAGACACCTGTCCACAGCCTCAAACAGTCAGACTCCAAACTCCGCCATGGCCAAGACCAAAGAGCTTTCGAAGGACACCAGGAAAAGTATTGTAGACCTGCACCAGACTGGGAAGAGTGAATCTACAATAGGCAAGCAGCTTGGTGTGAAAAAATCAACTGTGGGAGCAATCATCAAAAAATGGAAGACATACAAGACCACTGATAATCTCCCTCGATCTGGGGCTCCACGCAAGATCTCATCCCGTGGGGTCAAAATGATCATGAGAACGGTGAGCAAAGATCCCAGAACCACACGGGGGGACCTGGTGAATGACCTGCAGAGAGCTGGGACCAAAGTAACAAAGGTCACCATCAGTAACACACTACAACGGCAGGGAATCAAATCCCGCAGTGCCAGACGTGTTCCGCTGCTGAAGCCAGTGCATGTCCAGGCCCGTCTGAAGTTTGCCACAGAGCACATGGATGATACAGCAGAGGATTGGGAGAATGTCATGTGGTCAGATGAAACCAAAGTAGAACTTTTTGGTATAAACTCAACTCGTCGTGTTTGGAGGAAGAAGAATACTGAGTTGCATCCCAAGAACACCATACCTACTGTGAAGCATGGGGGTGGAAACATCATGCTATGGGGCTGTTTTTCTGCCAAGGGGACAGGACGACTGATCCGTGTTAAGGACAGAATGAATGGGGCCATGTATCGTGAGATTTTGAGCCAAAACCTCCTTCCATCAGTGAGAACTTTGAAGATGAAACGAGGCTGGGTCTTCCAACATGACAATGATCCAAAACACACCGCCCGGGCAACAAAGGAGTGGCTCCGTAAGAAGCATTTGAAAGTCCTGGAGTGGCCTAGCCAGTCTCCAGACCTCAACCCCATAGAAAATCTGTGGCGGGAGTTGAAAGTCCGTGTTGCTCGGTGACAGCCCCAAAACATCACTGCTCTCGAGAAGATCTGCATGGAGGAATGGGCCAAAATACCAGCTACTGTGTGTGCAAACCTGGTAAAGACCTATAGTAAACGTTTGACCTCTGTTATTGCCAACAAAGGTTATGTTACAAAGTATTGAGTTGTATTTTTGTTATTGACCAAATACTTATTTTCCACCCTGATTTACGAATAAATTCTTTACAAATCCTACCATGTGGATTCATGGATTTTTTTTTTTCACATTCTGTCTCTCACAGTTGAAGTGTACCTCTGGTGCAAATTACTGACCACTGTCATCATTTTAGGTGGGGGAACTTGCACAATCGGTGGCTGACTAAATACTTTTTTGCCCCACTGTATCATAGTGATGTTGTTTATTATGTTGCTCTCCTTTTCTTCTGCTTGTTTTCTTTTTTCATTCTAAACAGGTGAAATTAAAAAAGAAAAAAAAAAACAGAAAAAAAACAGAAAAAAAACAATAACATGTAACATTTAGTATCTACTGTTAGCTGGTTTATTGTGATGTTGTTGCTTTTATTATGTTGCTCTTTGTTGTTTGTTTTCTCTTCCGGTTTTTTATGTCCATACAGGTGATCCAGGTGTTTTGTTTGTTTTTCTTCCCCCCCCCCCCCCCCCTTCTCACCGTCTCTTCTCCCCTCTATTTTTCTTTCTCTCCCTCTCTTTCTTTCATTCTTTCTCCCTGTCCTATCCCCCAGTCATGTCTGTCCCGTCTTTAAAAAACAAAAATAAAATAAATACATAATTATAATAAAGGTCAATCAAATGGACCAATATGGCAAGGCCATGATGATCCACTTGGCATCTTGCTTGGCCTTCAGACAACGATTCTGATGGCTATTCTTTGAGGTGAAAGAGAAGGAGAAGGGATATTTAATGTTCGAAATTTTCTTTCCCTGAAACCTTTAACACCTAAAGCACTGTGAGTGAAGGCAGACACACTCCATACATTTGGTGAAATTGTGTTATTTCTATCAGCATCTGTTGGAAAAGCAGCGCTGGCTTAAGTCAGAGCTAAGTTTGTTTTATTTACTTTTCATTTTACCCCTGGAATTGTTGTGATTCATCACCTCATTTGCTTTGATTCATTGTCATTAAAGTCATGAGCTAATGGAAGCTTTGCAAATGTGCTGTGACATGCCACGTGTGATTACTGCTTCGCAAAGACTTGCTTGACGAGTGCGCCGGCCCCTTTCCTCGGCACACAGTGCACCAGATAAGCTGAATGAGAGCTGTAAGGCATGCAAATTCAAATAATTTCAGGTCAAATCCTCTTCTCACTGATATTGCCTTGCAACATAAATAGCAGTTGAAATAATGAAAAAACCATGAAAGGACTTGAAGTATAACTTCACTTGACCGCTGAGATTAAAAAGCAAATATAAGGACAAACATTTAGCTTCTACCTTTGATACTGGTTACCTTTAAGGAGACACAGAGACATGGGTAGTTCAAACTGGAAAAGAATTCCTATTAGCTATGTCAGTTTTGTATACATAATCACCTTGAAGCTACTTTGGATTGAAAGGGGTCTGGAACATTTGTCATTCTTTGATTTCTTTCATTGTAATATGTGAAAACTTGACATCATGGCTTTCTTTGACTTTGCTGCAACACTGTTGTTGTTCAGTCTAACAGCAGGAAGGACACACCTAATGTTTTAGTAAGACATAATATTAGACACTTCCTTTCTTGGATGAACATATGTCAATAGAGTGTGAGAAAATTGTGTTCAACACTTTGTGTTACTCTAATATGGACTGTCATCATACCCTCTGTGATGTGCATGGAGGTCCTGTGGTTCTGGACCCCTCCTCATAATCTAAGTGACACAATATAGGTCATTCAAATCTTCATGAATGGCAAATTAAGTCAATTTCAGGGTCACATTTATCCTGGGGTAATTGTGCACTACTAATTGGCCCCTGGGCTGAATCCTGTCAATCACTACAGGGGAGAGAGAGCGTGGTGTGGGGGTTGAGAATGGTTAAATAAGGAGGAGCAGATCAGAGAGGCCAGCTGTCACTCCATCACCACTGCTGGCTGCCCATTGCTGGCTGCCAAAGCCATTTCATAATGACTACATCTAACTCAGAAAGGGATGGAATGACTTTGATGCAAAATCCATGTTGATTTTTAGCCCCAGCAAGAAGCAGCGATCACTTGAACTATTCTCATGATTGTTGATGAGCCCAAGCAGGAGGCGAATAACACCGTGGCCATTTCTCTGATATAGTCGACCAAGGTCGACTGCTCCAGATGTTGAACAGCATACATCCACAGTACATATGACGAGCCTTTCCTACCATATACATCTGCTTCCTCAGAAGAGTGTTTGTTAGTATTGGCACATCAGTATCAATCAGACTTCTTCCTGGCTACAGAAATAGTTGTTAAGTATTTTAGTAGTTCAGAATTTATTGATATCTTTATTTAATGAAGCTCCACCCATCAGGATTTTTCTTATAGTCATAGCATTTTTTATAATGGCAAAATCCACAGTGAAAGCTTTCCAAAGTGTTTGTCCTGTAAACGGTTAATGGCACAGAAAGCATGTCTGACACATATCAGCCTTTCATCAAATTGTTTTATTAAACGTGTTTATTTTATCCATCAGAAATGTATTTGACCACATGCATTCCAAACCATGCTTTACTCTCTATGATCTGATACGTAGCATCGATTGTAGCTCTGAGATGTATTGTGTGTGTATGTGCCAGACTCTCCACAGTATTCAAATGTGCCCCGTGAGCACAGATGAATGTGTCATAAACTAGAGCGCTGCCAATTAAACATACTTGCAGTTATTAAACTTTTCACTTTCGTGTTGTATGAGTTGTGCTGCCATTTCACTTTGGTTGGATCAGTAATATCATGATGATGATGATGAAGATGATGATTATGACATTTATAAATGTATAGTTTTATTCTAAGTACTAACTTAGTGTACTAGTTAGTACTTGTACTAACTAACTAGTTAGTACTAGTAAAAGTAAGGTATTTCCACCTTGTTCCTGGACCGTCTATAAAATCTGTTGTTCCTTGTGTGTAGTGAATATGATAGCTAAGGGTGGAATTAGTATAAAACAGTAGAAGGCAGATTTACTGTAAAGAGCTGGCTGCCAGTAGGTGGCAGACTGCTGCCTACTGCACTTTTTATTTTATTTTTAGACAAACAAGAAGTGGGATGTTAATTTCTAACTTTGGCTACCATTCCCTCCTTTTTGGCTTGCCTCCTGGATCCATGCTTGCAGAAACCAATGGAATAACAGTATATCTGGAATCAAACCCACATTCTAGCTACTGCTGTGGGAGAGGCTGTGTCTTTGAATGGTTAGAGGTCAGTTAGAGATGAAGGCACCACAGGACAGTGGTAGACAAGGGGAAGAACATGGATGGCGTCTTATTGTTGTGTACTGGACATTTTAAATATGTGTTACACTTCTTTTCTTAGCTGAAATATTACCACATCATGTATTGTCATCCAGATATAAACTATGCCGTGAAAGAGGATCCTCCACACTCATATACAGACCTAATGTATTCACATTTATTATTGTTATAAACTTAATTATTAGCATTTTGCATAAGTGTTTCCAGTTCATTCCAGACTTTTTTGATCCTTGTTTTATTCAGTTATCATTATCTTAGTATTAAATTCCTTCTTTTTACAGAAACTGCCACAAGTGTTTCCATGGTGGTCGTCACTATTCTTTAAGTTTGTTTTAAAAGGTTATTAACATGGTTATTCATATGTCATCAAATAGAAACAGGGAGTTTTGCATTTTACAGCTCTGTTTCCTTCTTATTACACAGAAACTACCAGAGGTAATTGCATAGTAATAACTTATAAATTACCACATTATTATGCTCGTTTCCACCTTGTTACCCTACTATTACCACTTTATTACTGAGCTGTAATAGAAAGCGCTACCCAAAACACATATAGACTGGTTAGGCAAGCTCCCACACACCCTCAAATATCCTTGTGATGGTAAAAAGCTGTTCCAGTGTTCTGCAACCAGGATGAAAACCCAATTGGTCCTCCTGCTAAGGATGGGAACCAAGACAGCCCTACAACATCATCAGCCTTCAGGAACTCTGAGCACACTTCATCCACCCAGGAGCCCTGCCACCAAGGAGTTGTTTAACTGTCTTAGTGACCTCACCTCCTGTGATGCATGAGTCCTCAAAGATTTCCTTCCACTGCCCAACAATATGCTTAGTTCAGCTCCCTATCTACAAGATACACCATGTGGGGAGAGCATCACTTTCTCCTCCTGAGCTGCTGGACGGTTTGCCCGAATCACTCTTCAAGGCAGTGCGAAAATCTTTTTCCATGGCCTCACTGAACTCCTCTCACACCTGAGTTTTGCTTCAGCCACTGTCTGAGCTGAGTTCTACTTACCCATGGGCTGCCTCTGAAGTCCCACAGGCTAACCAAGCCAGATAGGACTCCTTCAACCTAGCAGAGATTTTCAGTAAAGACTTAACTCTCTATCTCCCACATTATTGACCCTATGACTAGTCCATTGATTTTTCCCTAGTGCCCCTTGACTTGTCTTTCAGATTAACTAATGTACCAGCTGTCTTCAAGTCTTAGTCAACTACGCTCTCTGTGACTTCATCAACTACGACATTTGAAAAAGGCAACAAAGTCCAAAATGTGGGAGCCGTTACTGCAAAAGCCCTGCACCCTCTGAGCAGCTGCTGTGTCTTTGGCACTTTGGTAGAGCGGGGTAAGACCATTTAAGCACATAAAAGCACGTTTTAAAATGAACTCTAAACTGGACAGGCAGCCAGTGCATGGAGGATAAAACAGGAGTAACATACTCTCTTTTCCATGTTCAAGTTAAAGCTTGTGCTGCAGCATTGTGCACTAGCTGAAGACGACACAGGGAGATCTGGCCAACCCCAACATATAAAGAGTTATTGTAATCCAACCGAGATGTAATGTAAGCATGGATTACTCTTTCAAAGTAATCTTATTAGGGAAAATCCGAGCCTATCTGGTCCTGTGCGAAAAGGTAACTGTTCCTTACTCCAATAACTTCGTTTGGCACCTTTGGCAACAAGAATTGCAATCAGGCATTTGTGATGACTGCCAGAAGGTCTTTCATGTTGCTTGAAAGGCATCACTATGGTAACATCAACACTTCATTGCAGAATTGCTCAAATTCACCCAGTGGAGTTTTTTCTTTTAATATGAATGGTCTGTTTAACCTTCTGATAAAGCATCAGAAGGAAGAAACCATCATTTTATGTTTTTGTTTTGTCATTCAGAGGTGGACTTTCAGATCATTGCCCTGCTACACAACCCATGTCTGCTTCATGGCACGGACTGTTCCTTCTGGATTTCCTAGTACAGAGCAGACTTCATGGTTCATCAGTTAGTGCAAGTCCAGGTCCTGAAGCAGCAAAGCAGCTCCAGACCTCCAGGCCCACCACCATCATGTTTCACCTTTGGCACAGTGTTCTTTTTTATGAAAATATTTTACACCAGATGGAATGGGACTCCAGTCTTCCCAACATTTCTGCATTTGTCTTGTCAGTCCACAGAATATTTTCACAAAGGCTTGGGTAGCATCAAGTTGGTTTTGTTTTTGGCAAGACTTTGTGATGTGTGTGTGGGGTTTTTTGTGTTTGTTTTTTTGTTGTTCTGAGCTCCGTTGTGACTTCCTGGATGAGTTGTACATATGCTCTTGGAGTCATTTTGGTAGGCAGGAATCTCCTGGGAAGGTTCACCATCGTTCCAGGCTTTCTCCATTTGTGGATAATACTCATACTGTGGTTTTCTGGAGCCTTAGAAATGGCTTTGTAATCCTTTCCAGACTGATCAGTGCCAATGACCTTGTTTCTCAGCTATTTCTTATAGTGGCATCATGACCCCTTTCTGTAATATTCTAACTACTTCACTTGGTCAGATTTATTGAGTCAACATGTCTGGCAGTATTGACGGTGTGACTAGTCAAAACCGAACTCCAAAAGCAACAATGACTTTTTCGCACAGAGCCAGGTAGTGTTTTCACTCTTAGTAAATGAAATCATAGTTTAAAAACTTTGCATTTATTCAGATCTATCTTTGACAAATATGGAAAAAACTACCCACTGTACATGTCATATAGCCATTACCAGTATTAACTCATGTGCCAAACATTTTCCCCACTAACACAACCATGGTGGGTGTTCATGTTTCTCCATTCATTTAAGCAGTTTCGCAGCCTCCTGCTAAGACAGACAAGCATCACTGTGTTCGCAAGTTTAAATGAAAATACTAATAAATAGCATTATAGTTGCTACTTTCTCACCACTCTGCATCAATGACACATCCATCCATTCTGCTTATCCTTTTTCAGGGAGGGGGAGTCTGTAGCAGGGCCAACACGTGTACACAGACAACCATTCGCACTCACACTCACTCCCACATTCAAGCCTATAGGCAATTGAGAGTTTTCAATTAAACTATCCCCACTAAGTGCATGTTTTTGGACAGTGGGAGGAAGCAGGAGAAATTACTCAATTAGTTACTTGAGTTTTGTAGTAAATGATTACATTTGTTTCTGTTTTGCTTTAAATCCTTTTGTTGTTAAACAAATTGGCAGCATTGATATTAGTACATGAACACACGACACTCATACAATTCATACAACACTTTTTCTATGCACACTTACATATTAATGGAGATAATAATAATAACAAAAATTTAAATGAAACTATATACATTATTGATGTGTGACAGTGATTTATATAAACTGTTGGTCTCTAAAGTATAAATAAATGTATCACTTAGTGAGGATTTAAGTGAAACCTCTGAATGTCCATGGATATTAATCTCCGTTAATATGTGAGTGTGTAAAGTCCACAGAAAAAAGGTGGCGTATGAATTACTTAATATGTATGTATACCTTCCTTAAAATGGATTTTACTTTGTATGTATAATCTTCTCCATGTGTCCAGCAATGCTTCTCCTCCCTGCTTGCCCTCTCTGGCTTTGCAAGAGGCTTTTTGTGTCAGTGAATTTTCTGCACTCATGCTTCCTGTCCACACACTAACCCCAGAGGCGCAGCCTTGTTTTATGCATGCCCTCTTCCCATTGCAAGGTCCATAAATGGTCTCTCAGTGGGGAAAAGTGAGCCCGGGCTGTGACATGCCACTCACATGAGATATGCAGGGCAGCTGAATGCTACTGATGTTCCACCCTGAGTCTGTGTAACTGTGGCTGATTAACCCCTCCATCCCCTTCCCTTCACTCAGATCCTTTCCTTAATATATTCACCCACACTGTGTGATAATATGACTGTAAAACAGTGATTTAAGGAACCGAGTGCTCGAGAAGGGTTTGGTTTAGCACAGCAAAATTCACCACTAAATTGTTCATGGCTCAGACTTGTCCTCTGGAAAAGTGAGTACTAGCAGTGCAGCAGGAACCAGAACTTGCTGAAATCATTGGTGATACATTTTGCTTGATATCCCAAAAAATACAAATAGGTGTAAAATGAAAGTCATGAGCATATAAACACTGTGGAGACTGACAGTAAATATACTAACGTGACAGTAACTGCAATAATTAGTCTTTGGATTTTTGCTCTTGAAACCTCCGCTGTGAATAGATGATAGATAGATGATAGATATTCCAAGACATGATGAGAAATCTCATCAGCAGGTGGTGGGTCTTCCCCACCTCAACACCTCACAGGGAGGCACCCGGGAGGGCTTTAATTTATGTCCACCTACACTGTTATGAGTAGCCTAATATGTTTGTTACAAATTCATTTTGTCATAATAATCTTTATTTCTTTGTGAATGCAACTAAAATAAATTGTGTGTTTCTTTGTCTTCCACAGAATAATTAGCTACACATTGCAATGTGCAAACAGAAGAAAGGACCAGAAACAACAGCGTTTGTCTCCTGAAATTTCAGGCCAGCTGTAATTCTTTTTGTTTGCATGCATGAAAATCCCAGTTCTTTACTGCGCTGTGAATGCCAAGGAGGACCATCTTATATAACCTCTGAATTATCAAACTATGTTGTGCATGCAAATAGACACATACTATATATTATGCTGTATATAAAGGGCGATCGTGGCTCAAGAGTTGGGCGTTCGTCTTGTAATCAGAAGGTTGCCGGTTCGAGCCCCGGCTCGGACAGTCTCGGTCGTTGTGTCCTTGGGCAAGACACTTCACCCGTTGCCTACTGGTGGTGGTCAGAGGGCCCGGTGGCGCCAGTGTCCGGCAGCCTCGCCTCTGTCAGTGCGCCCCAGGGTGGCTGTGACTACAATGTAGCTGCCATTGTAGTCACAGCCATCCTGCCATTTCAGTCCAAATGAACACACACAGTCAGTCTCACATAAATGAATAAAGTCTACTATAGCTATGTAG
This sequence comes from Rhamphochromis sp. 'chilingali', assembly GCF_963969265.1. NCBI lineage: Eukaryota > Metazoa > Chordata > Actinopteri > Cichliformes > Cichlidae > Rhamphochromis > Rhamphochromis sp. 'chilingali'. The sequence goes on along the minus strand of NC_137931.1, from coordinate 1,310,087 downwards.
TCCAACTTAGAGTAGAATAGCCCGTTATTGTCATTGTACATGTCATGTACAATGAAATTGTGGGTGCACCATACAACCTGTGCAGGATTAAATGTAAATATTAAGGCCACATGAATAAATAACAAACAGGAAATTTATACAGAGAGGAGGATTATTATACAAAACAAGAGAAAGGCACACAGTAGTATAGGACACTAACGTCTAACAATACTCAGCTATACTAAAAGTAGGTTACTCTTTTAGCTGCTTTGAACATACATACACATACATACATTGTCATACAAACATATTTGTATAGTAATGCTGCACATTTTTAAATTACTTACCGTATTTCCCGGACTACAAAGCGCACCTGAATATTAGCCGCACAAGCTAAAATCAGGGGAAAATCCTGTTTTGTACATACATTAGCCGCACCTGACTAAAAGCTGCAGGTGTTTCAATTAGGGCTGGGACAACGCGTCAACGTAATCGATTACGTCGACGCAAAAAATACGTCGACATAAAAAAATCTGCGTCGATGCGTCGTCACTTTCAAAAAAAGACATGGCGGCAGCGAGTAGCGGAATCATGAATGAGGCAGTTGCAGTCAACTTAAATCACTCCACCCGAACACGCAGTTCTACAGTATGGGGATATTTTAACAGAAAAGGAAGTGATTCAGTCGTTTGCCGGCTTTGCGAGGTGGAAATGGCCTATCATAAAAGCACGACGGCTATGCACCAGCACCTCAAACAACTGCATCCAGGAGCAGCTTCTGCAAAGGACAAACCACCGTAAGTTTAACTTTTTTACTAACGCTAGTTTTTACCCGTTAATTCATCCAGACCCCCCCGCGTAGACGTACACTCACTCATAGACACAGAGATAAACACCCAACCTCCGTAAATGCAAAACTCATTTAAGCTCCTTAGCAGTAACATATAGCAGCTGCTGTTGTTATTGTTTTTTTGGTTTGTGGCCCATGCTGGCAAAATGAGTCTGAATGCACGCAGGCTGATTATCAGAATCGGCGAAAGACAAAAATGTGAGACAGCGAATTGGCCGCAGGAGAAATGTTAACAAGGATAATGCACCACCTGCTAAACGTAGCCGTCGTGGACACTATTACAACATTGTTAAAGTGCTTGCAAAAGCAAAATGACAATGAACTCTTGATTTGTCAAATTTAATGTGTTTCATCCTATTTGAACGCTGTTTTTATACATAATGCTTCTCCAGCTTGATCTTATAGGTCAAAGTTATGCCATCTAATGACTAGAAAGCAGTGCACCAGTAAAGGTGCCATCAGCCCTGGGTGTTTAAACGTTATCTTTTCCAGCCATCATGATTACTGCATATCATATGTTCAACATTGGGGATTATTATTAACCTCTTACTGTTATGCTATGAAAGCACATGGCATAACAGTATGTGTGTATCTATCTATCTATCTCAACCAGATCCTTATCAAATTATTTTGATATTATGCTTTCCATATGATTATTTTGTAATTATTCGAATTCATCTGTGTGCTGTGTGTGATTTATGATTTCAGGAATAAACAGAAAAGTCTGGAGGACTACTGTTAGAGAAGAAGTACACCATGCACCCCGCAGGAGGTGGCTGTACTTACTGAGAGCGTCTTATCTATGATTTTAAAAGACAAGAGACCACTTGCTGTGGGTGAGGGATTCAAAGAAATGCTGACCACTTTCCAACCAGGTTACACTCTGCCGTCTAAGCGTCATTTTACAAGCATGATGGAGAGAAAGTATGAAACTTCAGTGGAGAAACTAAGCAATGAACTAAAAAAAGCCACATCCAAAATCTCCCTTACCACTGATGCTTGGACAAGTCTGGTCACAGAGTCCTACTTAGGGGTAGCTTGTCATTTCATTATTTGTTCAAAGACGCCATTGCTGCTGTTTGTATATTATTAATTTTTTGCTATGATTTCCTTTGTTATATTTGTTTTGCAAAACATTTAATTTTTTGTTAAAAACAGAAGATTGTAGTACAATGTTATTGTGGATTTTGTTTTGTGAATGAAGAGCACTTTTTGGCAGAAAGCAAAGTGAATGTTACATTTTGTTTGTTTAAAGACACCATTCTTGCTATTTATTTGAAATGTTTTGTTAACTTTTCCTTAATTTTATGTATGTTTGCACATTTCATTTCTTGTTAAATGCTCTATTGTATTGATTGTACGACCTCTACAACTTTATTTTGCAATTTTTTTTTTATTAATAAGTCTTCAAATGAATAAATTTGTGTTTTTCATTTATATACATAAATTAGTAAATGTGAAATTGCTATACAAGTCAAATAATGGGGGAAAAAAATCGTTGATCGAATCGAAATCGAATCGGATTGAAAAACGAATCGTTAGATTAATCGATGCATCGAAAAATTAATCGCTAGATTCATCGATTAGGAAAATAATCGTTTTGCCCAGCCCTAGTTTCAATGTTGACTTATCATATGTGAGAGAATATGCACAAAGGGAATTGTCAGGAAAGTGATGGCTGTTTGGAGACATCACTTTTATTAATATTTTGAAAAACAAGTTACGAGTACATATTTGCATAACTTTTTAGGTATATGTAAAAGTAGCGGTAATTACAAGTAGGAAACATGTACTGTGCTTCATAAATGAGTAACAAATGTAGTACATAACAGTAACCTACAGCACACCAGAAAAATAGATTCAGCCTACCTTTTAGGCTCAGGTGCAGTGACACAGCTTTAACAAGAAGAAAAGTCAGTCATTCACCATCTTTCTCTTCTTCCTGCGCACTAAAACCACCAAAGTCCTCTTCTCCAGTGTCGGAAACGAACAGGCTCAGGATGGCTTCGTCATCCACTCTCAGCTTCTCTCCTTCGTTGTCACTTTCAAAACCAAAGAAATCTTCGTTGTCAGTGTCAGAGTCGAACACCCTCAGAAGGGCCGTGGCGGTGTCCTCCTCTCCATCATGCAGCAGTCCAGCCCTTCGAAATCCGTTGGTGATCGTGGATGTTTTCACACTTTTCCACGCTGTCAGATTCCACCGGTGGAGTTGAGCATAACTTGCTTTTCGCAAGTTTATCGCCGCTCATCATCCACGCCTCCCGCTGAACGCGTAGCGCTACTTTGAAGTTTGTTTTTCGAGCTACTTGTACGGCACTACGTTGTGCCGTACAACAGCGGAACAAACAAAGCAAATCGTCTTACGATATCACAAAAATCATGGACAATCCATAGAAAAGCCGCACCTGACTAAAAGCCGCAGGGTTCAAACCTTTTGCAAAAAGTAGCGGCTTATAGCCCGACAATTACGGTAATTATTTTTAACATTATTAAGTCAATAACATTCAGGTAAACTTTGTTTTCTTGAAACTTTCTGTGACCTGTGGCACAAAAACATCTTCATATCTTTGCATTCAACTGTAAAGCGTGTGAATGCAAATATTCACTGTGTAAATAAAGCTTAAAGCACAATACAACAGAGCCACAGTGCAGCCACTTTTGACCTGCAAAGTCTGACTCCACTGTGGCAAACTGTAACTTCTAAATGCTAGAATCAGAATCTCAGCCCCTTTGAAACATGGCATAGGCGCAGACACGAGTGGTTTTTACCGCGTACTAACCTGCAAACACAGGAAAATATCATCAATGACTGTTCCAACCCTTTGTAAAATAAAGAAAAATCATTAAACAAGAAGGTTTAGACTAATCAATTAACCTGCCCCCACAAACCGCATGTCTTTGGACTGTGGGAGGAAGGCGGAGTGCCCGGAGGGAACCCACGCAAACACGGGGAGAACATTGTTAGATTTGTATTGTTGATTGTCATTTATGCTTAGAAATATTTACTTATATATGCTTAGAGTTTTGTAATTAGTTGTAGATTGGTAGAGGTTTTGATCCTTGATAGTCTGCAAACTTTGTGTGTATTAGACAGCACTTTGGGAGCATGAGAGGTCATACTGTGTCTTATTATTCTATGGTAGGATTAACGTAGTTGCGTCTGTTCTAGTCTAAGTGCTCTTTGTTTAGATGAACTGCAGGACTTCCTCACCGTGTTATCTAGGATGAACCATCTAGGGTGAGGGGGAGGCTACCCTCTTCCTGACCAAGAATGTTTGACCCTTTGATCAGCAGTCCACACACACACACACACACACACACACACACACACACACACACACACACACACACACACACACACACACACACACACAGGCAAGGTACTCTTTGTGTGTATGTAGACGTCGTATGTTAATGAACCTATGCATATTCATGTAACCTCAATAAAAGGACAGTGTACGGGAGAACGGACGAGAGCTACTGGGGTCAAGCGAAGGAACGGCGTTTGTCCGGTTCTCTCCCGTGCACGAGTACCATGAAGAAGTTTGCCTACTTGTGTCTTGCTTAGCAGTGTAATTATATTGTCTTCAACGTTCCAGCGGATGGGTTCAAGCTACAAACCTAACAAACATGCAAACTCTACACAGGACCTTCTTGCTGTGAGGCACCAGTGCTAACCACTGTGCCACCGTGCTGCCCTAAACTCAAACATGAAATTCAATTTTATTTAGACTCTAGGTCAAATTCTTTTTAAACCGATTACTTTCAAGTGTAATATTTAAAAGTTACTCCTTGAAGCTTTAGTCTCTAGCCTCTGATGCACTGGAGTCTATATGAACTGTTGTGCAACTTGCATGTGAGTGTTTTTTATGTAATTTTTTATTGCAGGATGATAGCTTTGCAGAGAGCTGTTAATCTCCACACCTCCAGTATGTAATAACAGCTTTTTGTAATACATTCTGAGGCTCCAAGCACACAGCTGAGATATTGCTGATGACATCACTATGGCAGAGCAACAAAATGCATTACGCAACTATTTTCACAGGCTGAGTAAGACTGTCATGATGGGTAAAATGAGGCTGGCATTTAAAACCAGCAAAAAATGATCAGTGTGTGTCTAGTAGCATACCAAAAGCTAGAATACCTGTGCAACACACACACACACACACACACACACACACACACACACACACACACACACACACACACACATATATATATATATATATATATATATATATATATATATACATACACACACACACACACACACACACACACACCCAGCACGCCCCTGTGGGCAGTTTATCCTTCAAGCTCGGGTCCTCTACCAGAGGCCTGGGAGCTTGAGGGTCCTGCGCAGTATCTTAGCTGTTCCCAGGACTGCGCTCTTCTGGACAGAGATCTCCGATGTTGTTCCCGGGATCTGCTGGAGCCACTCGCCTAGCTTGGGAGTCACCGCACCTAGTGCTCCGATTACCACGGGGACCACCGTTACCTTCACCCTCCACATCCTCTCGAGCTCTTCTCTGAGCCCTTGGTATTTCTCCAGCTTCTCGTGTTCCTTCTTCCTGATGTTGCTGTCATTCGGAACCGCTACATCGATCACTACGGCCGTCTTCTTCTGTTTGTCTACCACCACTATGTCCGGTTGGTTAGCCACCACCATTTTGTCCGTCTGTATCTGGAAGTCCCACAGGATCTTTGCTCGGTCATTCTCCACCACCCTTGGGGGCATCTCCCATTTTGACCTCGGGACTTCCAGGTTATACTCGGCACAGATGTTCCTGTACACTATGCCGGCCACTTGGTTATGGCGTTCCATGTATGCCTTGCCTGCTAGCATCTTGCACCCTGCTGTTATGTGCTGGATTGTCTCTGGGGCATCTTTACACAGCCTGCACCTGGGGTCACCTCTGTGCTGTCTTTCAGTCCAGCTTTGTCCAGCCACTGGTAGGATTTCTGGATATCAGCCACCTCCTCTATCTGCCGGTGGTACATACCGTGCAGGGGCCTGTCCTTCCATGATGGTTCCTCGTCTCCCTCCACTTTCTTGGGTTTCTGCTGCCTGAGGTATTCACTGAGCACTCGGTCAGTTGGGGCCATCTTCCCAATGTATTCTTGGATGTTCCTTGTCTCATCCTGGACTGTGGTGCTGACACTCACCAGTCCCCGGCCCCCTTCCTTCCGCTTAGCGTACAGCCTCAGGGTGCTGGACTTGGGGTGAAACCCTCCATGCATGGTAAGGAGCTTTCTTGTCTTTATGTCAGTGGCTTCTATCTCCTCCTTTGGCCAGCCTATTACCCCAGCAGGGTACCTGATCACGGGCAGAGCGTAGGTGTTGATGGCCTGGATCTTGTTCTTACCGTTCAGCTGACTCCTCAGGACTTGCCTGACCCTCTGCAGGTACTTGGTGGTTGCAGCTTTTCTAGTGGCCTCTTCATGGTTCCCATTCGCCTGCGGGATCCCCAGGTACTTGTAACTGTCCTCTATGTCTGCAATGTTGCCTTCTGGTAGTTCAATCCCCTCTGTTCTGACTACCTTCCCTCTCTTTGTTACCATCCGACTACACTTCTCCAGTCCGAACGACATTCCAATGTCATTGCTGTATAGTCTGGTAGTGTGGATCAGTGAATCGATGTCTCGTTCACTCTTGGCATACAGCTTGATGTCATCCATGTACAGGAGGTGGCTGACAACTGCTCCGTTCCGTAGTCGGTATCCGTAGCCAGTCTTGTTAATGATCTCACTGAGGGGGTTCAGGCCTATGCAGAACAGCAGTGGGGACAGAGCATCTCCTTGGTAGATCCCGCACTTGATGGTGACTTGTGCTATGGGCTTGGAGTTGGCCTCTAGTGTTGTACGCCACATCCCCATTGAGTTCCTGATGAAGGCTCTTAGGGTCCCATTGATCTTGTACAATTCTAGGCATTCCAGTATCCAGCTGTGGGGCATTGAGTCATAGGCCTTCTTGGAATCAATCCAGGCCGTGCACAGGTTGGTCAGTCTGGTCTTGCAGTCTCGGCTGATTGTTCTGTCTACCAGTAGCTGGTGTTTTGCGCCTCTGGTATTCTTGCCAATCCCTTTCTGTGCCCCACTCATGTATTGACCCATGTGCCTGTTCATCTTAGCCGATATGATGCCTGACAGGAGCTTCCATGTAGTACTGAGGCAGGTTATTGGTCGGTAGTTGGAGGGGACCGGTCCCTTCTTGGGGTCCTTGGGGATCAGGGCAGCCCGACCTTCGGTTAGCCATTCCGGGTGTCTCTCGTTAACTAGCAGCTGGTTCATTTGTGCTGCCAGACGCTCGTGGAGTGCGAGATCATATAGATAGATAGATAGATAGATAGATAGATAGATAGATAGATAGATAGATAGATAGATAGATAGATAGATAGATAGATAGATAGATAGATAGATAGATAGATAGATAGATATCTGTAGCAGTCCCAGCTTTTTGAGTTTAGGAGTAAACCAGGGTTTGTCATTGTTATAACTCACCCTGGTGTGTGATGGCACAATGCTGTCCTCGCAGAAGTGGATATAGGAGGTTACAGTGTCCGTAAACTCATCCAAGCTGTTAGAAGCAGCCTTCATCATGTCCCAGTCTGTAGACTCCAAACACGTGCGAAGCTCCTCCACAGCCTCGTTGCTCCACAGTTTTTTAGTTCTCATGACAGGTTTGGAGAGCTTCATCCTCTGTCTGTACGCGGGGATCAGGTGGATCATGATGTGGTCAGAAAGTTTGGGAAGCTCTTGGCTCAGATTGGCTTTGTTAAAGTCCACAAGAGCAATAATGAGAGAGTCCGGGAATGTCTGCTCCATGTGCATGTGACACACTAATGTGTGATCCCATCAGAAGTAGTACTTGTTAAAAAAATGAGAGATTTGTCACCGAAGTGAGCTATGTGTAATGAGGTTGTTGCACCCCCCCCAAGCCTCCGGGTGGCGCATTGCTCAGTGAGACAGAATAGCGAGGTCATAGGTCCTCCTCTCCAATATGGCAGAAGCGAGGCAAAGAGAAACTTCACCAGTCGTCTCTGTCTCATCATTTCCCTGTTTTGCAGGTTTGTAACCGGTAAAACTACATTAAAACGGTTGTAAAATATTGATAAGAAACACAGCTAAATGTGGGGGTATAAATCAGTGGGTAAACCCTGTTATTTGTTACGTTGTATGAAGTAGAAGGACTGGAAAAATGCCAAAGCCTAGCCAGCCGCGGGCGCCATTTTGGTTTCCTTTCTCCACTTATGTCAGGTCGTTTTAGCTGAATAAGCTCCTTGTTGTGTCCTGATATTGTGAATATGAATGTTAATCTGCTGTTGGCAGTGAAGAACGACTGTTTACTGGTTCTGAAAAGTGATTTTGAGAATGTTAAAGCTAAAGCTAAGCCTGCCAGCATACACATGACTCTTTCATGTATTCGTGAGCTACTAAGCTAAATTGGTTTAAGACCAAGCACTGGTATGTTGGTTAAAACAATCAGAATGCATAGGTATTTGGGTTAAAAGTTAAATAGAGGTAAAAATGTATTCGAACATGCACTTCATATTATTTTAAATTGTCATTCAGAGAGAATAGCTGAGTGGATGATTTAATAATAATAATGGATTGGATTTATATAGTGCTTTTCAAGGCACCCAAAGCACTTTACAATGCCACTATTCAGTCACTCTCACATTCACACACTGGTGGAGGCAGCTACAGTTGTAGCCACAGCTGCCCTGGGGCAGACTGACAGAAGCGAGGCTGCCATATCGCGCCATCGGCCCCTCTGGCCAACACCAGTAGGCGGTAGGTAAAGTGTCTTGCCCAAGGACACAACGACCAGGACAGAGAGGCCGGGGATTGAACCAGCGACCTTCCGGTTACAAATACGCGTCCCAACCCCCTGAGCCACGGTCGCCCCTATTTAAAGGTCACTACACATGAAGTATTTTTGTTTTCTATGTCCAGACGGTTGTATTCTTATTTCTGTTGCATATGAAGAATGGTGGTGCTGCAAATTAAAAATACATGTGATTGTATAAATAAATATGGCAGAAGCGAGGCAAAGAGAAACTTCACCAGTCGTCTCTGTCTCATCATTTCCCTGTTTTGCAGGAACATTTAATCTGTTTTACCGGCCCAAACTCTGGGTCGGTTACATGCAGTATCTGCTCCACGAGGGCGCACTGAGCGGCCTGCACATCTGCATCTGGCGGGATGTAAACTGTGGCCAAGATGAATGAAGCAAACTCCCGTGGAGAATAAAACGGTTTGCAGTGAATAAAAAGGTATTACAGAGAGGAAGAGCAGTGCTGAGCAATCACTGTTACATCTGTGCACCAGCCACTATTAATGTAGAAGCAGACGCCTCCACCTGTGGTCTTACCAGAGAGAGAGGCCTGACGTGAATGAGGAAAAACATGACTTTGTCTTGCAATGCCAAAGCTAGGGTGACATCTGTTGTTTTGCTGTTATCTTGAGAGGGTGATATTGTGGGGGCTTTTTTTGTTGTTTTGTTGTTTTTTGTGTGTGTTTTAAATTCAATCAAGTTTTATTTACATAGCATCAAATAACAATTACAGTTGTCTTGAGGCACTTTATATTATAATATTTACAATAATACAATATGAGCAAGCGCTTGGCAACAAGTGACCTTTTAACTGGAAGATACCTCCATCAGAACCAGGCCCTCCAAGGTTTGGAGGCCTATCTCCACCCACCACCACTTCCCCTGCCGGTGGCGGACTCCCTCAGGTGTCGGTGTGTTGGTGGTTCTTTGTGTCTGGGGGTGGGCGTCCGGGTACACACCGGCTCACTCCTTGGCGGCCGCTTGTCGGGGCCTGGGGCCTGGGGCTCGCTCGGGCCCCTTTGGAGGTGGGGTGCCCCCGGCCTCTCGGCCTGGGGCTCGGTCACTCAGGCGCAGCTGGGGGCCGGCGGAGCTCACGGGCGCGTCACTGCAACTCCCCCTGACTTCTGCTCCGCGGCTGCTGGGCGAGCCCTCATCTGGGACTCTCCTCAGCTCTTACTGGAACAGTGGCGCGGCTGCCCCTCTGTTGGTCTTCCTTGGTCTCTTGTGTTCTGGGGGCCTCTGGATGTCTGGAGTTTTGATCTCCTCCATACCCGCTTCACACCCTGGAGGACGGGGCTGTGGCCCCCCCACACTCCCTAGCAGATCATTACATGGAGAAACCTTTGGAATGCAAGCATGCTGATCCACACAGGTATGCACACATGGGTATTCACAGACGCGGACTAAAGCTTTCTTGGCTGCTGCCTCAAAGCACACTGTGCGCTGTCTATCTTGCGTGCTGCACAATATCGTTTATTATTTAGTAAATATTGATATCTATGACTAGCTAGTTTATTGTGATGGTGCTTTGTTTTCTCTATTATTATGTTGCTCTTTGTTGTTTGCTGTCTCCTCTGTTTGTTTTTTTTGTTTGTTTTTTTTTTTTTTCTCCATACAGGTGACCCAGGAGTTCTTTTTTTTTTTTCTCTCTCTTCCCCCCCCTTCTCACCGTCTCTTCTCCCCTTTGGTTTTCTTTCTTTCTCTCCCCCTCTTTCTCTCATTCATTCCCCCTGTCCTATTTATTAAAAAAAAAAAAAAAAAAAAAAAAATGACAAAGGATGAACTGAAGCTCTGCCATCACGTAATGTCGCATACTGCTGTTTCTGATGTCATTTAAAAAAAAAAAAAAAAAAAGGAAGATACCTCCATCAGAACCAGGCCCAGGTAAGGGCAGCCATCTGTGTGGGGGGCTGAGTGGAGGGAGACAGGACAAAAACACGCAGAGAGTCAGAGGTTATCAGTAATGACAAACAATTACATGCAAAGTGGTGTATAAACACATAGTGAGTGAAAAAGCTGTGTAAAAAGAAACACTCATGGATGATGATAGCACCAACAGCTGCTCTAACTATATGCTTTAGTAAAAAGGACAGTTTGAAGCTTAATCTTAAAAGTAGAGATAGTGTCTGTCTCCTGAATCCAAACTGGAAGCTGGTTCCACAGAAGAGGAAAAGCTGTGCCTCCCATTCTGCTTTTAAATATCCTAAGCCCGCAATCTGAGTGTGAAGTGCTCTAATAGGGTGATATGGTGCTATACGGCCTCTAAGGTTATCCAAGACATTTGTAAGAATTTATCCATTTCTGTACACATTTCCAACAGCACCTTAAGTCTGCATACAGTGGGGCAAAAAAGTATTTAGTCAGCCACCGATTGTGCAAGTTCCCCCACCTAAAATGATGACAGAGGTCAGTAATTTGCACCAGAGGTACACTTCAACTGTGAGAGACAGAATGTGAAAAAACAATCCATGAATCCACATGGTAGGATTTGTAAAGAATTTATTGGTAAATCAGGGTGGAAAATAAGTATTTGGTCAATAACAAAAATACAACTCAATACTTTGTAACATAACCTTTGTTGGCAATAACAGAGGTCAAACGTTTACTATAGGTCTTTACCAGGTTTGCACACACAGTAGCTGGTATTTTGGCCCATTCCTCCATGCAGATCTTCTCGAGAGCAGTGATGTTTTGGGGCTGTCGCCGAGCAACACGGACTTTCAACTCCCGCCACAGATTTTCTATGGGGTTGAGGTCTGGAGACTGGCTAGGCCACTCCAGGACTTTCAAATGCTTCTCACGGAGCCACTCCTTTGTTGCCCGGGCGGTGTGTTTTGGATCATTGTCATGTTGGAAGACCCAGCCTCGTTTCATCTTCAAAGTTCTCACTGATGGAAGGAGGTTTTGGCTCAAAATCTCACGATACATGGCCCCATTCATTCTGTCCTTAACACGGATCAGTCGTCCTGTCCCCTTGGCAGAAAAACAGCCCCATAGCATGATGTTTCCACCCCCATGCTTCACAGTAGGTATGGTGTTCTTGGGATGCAACTCAGTATTTGTCAGGGTCCTGGGTCTGAGCGACCCAGGATCCCTGAGCAGTTATGAATTATATTATTAGTATTATTATATGTATTTTGGTGTTGCTTCCCTTCTCTGTGCTTGTGTGTGTGTATATATATATATATATGTGTGTGTGGCTGAGCACCTGTTTACAGGCGGCGTCAGGCCTGGAGGGTGTGGTCCTGCAAGGGGACTGGCCACACCCGAAGCCACACACCTGCTGCTGATCAGGCCTCGTCGGGGGAGCTACTTAAGAGAGTCTTGGAGCTCCCACCGACGCGGGATCATTCCATGAGACTCCACGTTAGTCTTCTGCTTAGTTAAAGTCCGAGTGTATGCCTACTGGAATTAAGTGTCTTGACGGCTGCCTCCGTCATTTTCCCCTCAGGAGGAGCGTGGAACATCGGAGGGCAGCAGGCACGGGGTGTGTGTGGACACACGAGAGTGGAGAACACGGAGCACGGACTTTTTGGGAAGACACGACACGGGAGTCACGGGAGAGCACGGGGATTTACTGTTATTGTTTCCATCACTGTAAATAAACGCACTGTTTATACACAGAGTACCGCGCCTGGGTCCTCCTTCCCCACTCCTTCCACGGTGTGCCATGCCGCACCGTGACAGTATTCTTCTTCCTCCAAACACGACGAGTTGAGTTTATACCAAAAAGTTCTACTTTGGTTTCATCTGACCACATGACATTCTCCCAATCCTCTGCTGTATCATCCATGTGCTCTGTGGCAAACTTCAGACGGGCCTGGACATGCACTGGCTTCAGCAGCGGAACACGTCTGGCACTGCGGGATTTGATTCCCTGCCGTTGTAGTGTGTTACTGATGGTGACCTTTGTTACTTTGGTCCCAGCTCTCTGCAGGTCATTCACCAGGTCCCCCCGTGTGGTTCTGGGATCTTTGCTCACCGTTCTCATGATCATTTTGACCCCACGGGATGAGATCTTGCGTGGAGCCCCAGATGGAGGGAGATTATCAGTGGTCTTGTATGTCTTCCATTTTCTGATGATTGCTCCCACAGTTGATTTTTTCACACCAAGATGCTTGCCTATTGTAGATTCACTCTTCCCAGTCTGGTGCAGGTCTACAATACTTTTCCTGGTGTCCTTCGAAAGCTCTTTGGTCTTGGCCATGGCGGAGTTTGGAGTCTGACTGTTTGAGGCTGTGGACAGGTGTCTTTTATACAGATGATGAGTTCAAACAGGTGCCATTCATACAGGTAACGAGTGGGGGACAGAAAAGCTTCTTACAGAAGACGCTACAGGTCTGTGAGAGCCAGAGATTTTCCATGTTTGAGGTGACCAAATACTTATTTTCCACCCTGATTTACCAATAAATTCTTTACAAATCCTACCATGTGGATTCATGGATTTTTTTTTTCACATTCTGTCTCTCACAGTTGAAGTGTACCTCTGGTGCAAATTACTGACCTCTGTCATCATTTTAAGTGGGGGAACTTGCACAATCGGTGGCTGACTAAATACTTTTTTGCCCCACTGTATTCTCACAGGACAGGGCATTACAAGCATGCTGCAGGAACTCCTGCTGTCCACCCCATTACAGAGCCTTTTCTTTTAGTAGAGCTCCTCATCCTGGCTGCAGGTGGGCTCCCAACACTACCTGACAGAATCCCGCACTAGTGCAGAGGACAGTCTGCAGATCTGCCTGTGCCCCTCCTTGGGCTACTACCAAATGGGTACTCCTTCCTGATGCTACTGGATCTTAGCATGCACCCAGCACTGGACCTGGGCCTACTCCTTTTTTAGCCCCAGTTCCACATTCCCAGGAACATTTTCAGTATTTTCATGTAGACATATATTTATCGAAACGACAATGGAACATTAAGAAAAACAAACCATGTACACGGCCAAAAAAATAACAGGTTTCTTCCTTACTTGCTACAAAGACAGACTAAACTAAACATGCAGCTAATTATTGTGCTGAATGGTAAATGGTCTGGTTCTTGTATACTCATTCAAACAGGCACTTTTTTATGCACTTTCTATCTAACATTCACACTCCCATTGATGCATTGGAGACCAACTTGGTGTGCAGACTGGAACAGATGGGGATTGAACCTTCCAACTAGTATGTGACTGGCTCTACCACCCGAGCTTTCTGTCACCTATACCATGTTTCAGTGCAACTAAAGTGGCCAAGACGTTCCAAATGCAGGACTCACGGAGAACAAAGTTCAAAATCCAAACACTATTGACAATAAACTGGACTGGGCTAAAAACACCACAGCACTTTACAGGAAGGGCCAGAGTCGTCTCTATTTTTTGAGGCGACTGAGGTCCTTCAACATCTGCCAGAAAATGCTGAGGATTTTCTATGAGTCTGTGGTGGCCAGTGCGATCCTCTATGCTGTTGCATGCTGGGGGAGCAGGCTGAGGGTCGCAGATGCCAACAGACTTAATAAACTGATCCGTAAGGCCAGCAATGTTGTGGGGATGGAGCTGGACTCCCTCAAGGTGGTGTCGGAGAGGCGGATGCTGTCCAAGATAAAGACAATGTTGGATAACACCTCCCACCCACTCCATGACATGTTGGTCAGTCACAGGAGCTCGTTCAGTGAGAGACTGAGATTACCGAAAAGCACCACTGAACGACACAGGAAATCATTCCTGCCTGTGGCCATCTCCCTGTACAACGCATCCACTTAACACACTGTTTGCTGCTACAGCTACACATGTTTCTTTTCCAACTATTTATTTATGAGTGACTTATGTATGTATGTATGTATATATATGTATATATTGTACTATTCTTAGTTAGCGTATTGTCTGTCTTGTCTTAATGTTGGTTTAAAATGGAGCACTGTAACAAAAAATAATTTCCCCCAGGGATCAATAAAGTATTCTGATTCTGATTCTGATTCTGACTTAATCCAAAAGAAGCAATACATAGTGAGGGAGGAGGACAGTGGGGTAGCAGACAAAGGTCATAGTCCGATAAACAGTTCTATATATCATATGCACAAGGAAAGATCCAAAGTAAAAGAGACAAAAGCATAAAAAAGTTTGAATAATGAAACTAGACCATCTGGCAACTGTAACGAGAACAGCTGCAGGTATGAGGAGAATGATAACTAAATGAAAACAGGACTGGCACAGAAGAATGGGAAGCAGAACACAAGCTGGGAATACAACGGAAGTGTAAGAAAATGAGCAACTTTTAAATAAAATAATAAATAACTAATGTTATACAGATAGGACCCATCAGGTTGGGGCATACACTTACTGAGGATGAAAAACTACCAATGGGAAGCACTACAGAGATACCTGAACAGACTCTGCTCATCCATCTCTGGAGCAACGGTCATAACATTCCTCTGACAGACTTACCTGGACTGGATCCACTGAATAAAGGATATAATCAGTGAACTGTGAAACCTGTTTTTGTTGTGTGTTGTTGTGAATTGTGACTTTTTTTCTTAATAAAGTCACAGTATTAATGTGTTATTTAGTCACATTTCCAGAGAGAGTTATGTATGCAATTTGTATGAAATTATAGGGGAAGTGTGTCTCTGTGCATGTGTGTGTACATGGTGGCCCCACAGTGCTGTGAAGTCACTCAATCCTCCTGCAGCCCCCCTCCCGACATGCCTGAAATGCTCTCCAAACACTTTAATGGGGGTGGAAAACAGTATTTGCATGGAGACGCTGTGAAAATGAATTCAAGGCCAACTGTAAAATCAGGAGGAGTTTCCATCACTCATGCTAATTAGAAGGCCCTCGGAGTGCAAACCTCTGTAAAAGCTGAACTATTCCTGAACTGAAGTTCCACCCAGAGGCATCATCGCTCTGCTTGGATTTAACTTCCTTCACTTCCCTGACCCTGAACTCACACCCAAAGAATCTGACTTCACCGTGAGCTTCACAGTTCACAAGGAAATGAGATATTATTCAAAGAAATGCAAAAACAAAATCTAGAGCTCTTTGCTCTTTCGTCCAGTATCTGTATCATTTATTTTTCAGTTGAGCCTACAACAGTTGGCGGCTTGTTTTCACAGTCAGCACCTGTGACAGTGTCATGTAGTGAGAGAATGTGTTGTGGTTTTAGATTGTGGCTTTATTAAAGATGCATTGATTTCTTGTTTTATCCCTTAGAGGTGTAATATGGAGGAAGTTCAACATAGCCGGGCTTTCTTTGCGTAGGAGATAACAGGTTGTCAGTTTTCTGTGTTAAGCTGTGCGTTCTGCTTCAGGCTCTGTGAACAAGCACATAAAAGGAGACGTTTCATATATCATTTGACTCTTCTTCAGCACATAATAATCCCTATAAGTGCTGCCTGCTCCACTTAGAAACATAATTAGATGAAGGTGGAACAATGATAAAATCTATAGTAAAATGCAATGCAAGATGGTTGCAAACAAGCTGTTAATGTTGCACAAGGCACCAGAGTGGTAGCATAAACATTTTAACATGAGTTAATTCTTTTAATGTTGAGTGCACTCTCAGTGCTGCTGTTCATTTCTACTGTGACAGCTGCACCTTAGAACTCTGAAACTTTAAACTGCATACGTTTAAACATTAAAGGGTCCTCGGTGTGTTTAGTTCCACTGGTTAACATGCAGGACGTGGAAATCCCTTCAGCTTGGTGGCAGATCAAAGTGATTGATTGTATTGATTGCAGGTATTCACTGTGCGTTTTCTGTGTCAGGAGCTGCAGGTGCAGGGCTGTTAAAGAGACTTGGCAGTAGCCTGGAAGAAAAATATTTTTACTTTTATTTTTCGCATCTCCAACTTAATCCATACACGCTGAACTGACCAATAGGTATCCACAAACTTTACAAGTGCACTTCATTCATGATGTTAGTGAGGCATAGCTTAGCTTGCAGATAAAAACATATCTGTCCTGACCAGGTAATGTGTTCTCCATTAATCATTATGGTGCTTTATCCAGTAACAACAGAGCTACCTGACACAGGAAACTGACTTTAAGCTCAGTGTAACCTATACATTTGTCTTTGTGGTGCACTCTTTGGTTTCTTCACACTATCGTCAGGCTCCTTTGGTAGTTCACCACCATCGGTCTCCACTTAACCTGTCAGTCTCCCAAGCATCTATGCCCTCTTTGTAACACTCCCCAGTTGCCAGATTGTCTTTGTACAACGCAGTAGTTTTTAATTTTCTTATATCACTAGTCAAGTTCTCCTTAAACACTGTATGAGAACCTTTAGCTGTTTTTTGGACTTTGATTGCCAGAATCACTTGCTTTGACGACTGATGTCATATGTCTGGGTTTTCTCTCATATTCAAAACCTTTACATTGTTTCTGTTTTCTATTACGAACAACGAGTGAAGTCAGGTTACAGTGGCACTGTTTAGAGGAATTTCTGTCAGGTGGAGAAGTTGAGGATAAAACATTTGACATTGACCATTTTACAAACTGCTCCTTAGCTTTGAACCAAAACAACATGTGCTGATAGTTTGCGGCTGTTATGGTGTACAGATTTACCCATTTCCTCTATTCACAAAAACATGAGGCGTGGGATGATGATCTACAGGACGATGCCTTTAAAAGCAGAGCACAGCACACGACGGCAGCGCCTCCTTTGGTTGTGACACTCACTACCAACTACCTCAAAACAGATTTCAGATTTAAGTTTTGTTTTAAGAAGACACAGTCCGTTCCTGGTGCAGGAACCTCCAGGGTATAAATGATTTATTACAACATATATAACATATTGTCATTATATTAATAGAGAGCCTGCATTTAGTGAGCACAGACAGCAGCATACTTTAAATAAACTGTATCGAAACATCATTTCTGGGAGGAGATCACACCTCTACAACCGCAAATCAGAACAAAGGGAGGTTGTAGCCAATCAACAGTCGCACAGGATTATTTTGCTGCCAAACAAATAATCCATCTTTATCCAGCATGGCAGCTGTGTGACTGTGCCCTCCCACCCTGCCACTTACTGTCCAACAGATAGAGCTCTAATGCAGCTATAATGAACATTTGACATAGTTTGTTTCCTCACGCTGCTGACTCACACGGCCAGGAGACATGCGTGATTACACAAACTAATGCCCACAGCTTATAATTTTATATGATTAAACAACATTTCTAAAACCAGGCAGTGTGAGCTGCAACATCTGCAGTGCCTGCCAGCAGCTAATGGGCACTCAGTGACCACAGCCAGTGACCACAGCCAGTGACCACAGCCAGTGACCACAGCCAGTGAACAGCGTGCTGCAGAGCAGGGACTGCTTTTACCAAGTCAAGGTCATGGACTCAAGTTGATTCCCTTTAGCCCAGTTTTACATTCTGGGTTTGTTTCAGGTTTTCTGGTACAAGTATTCAGGATATTAGTACAGATGTTTATCCAAATATTGCCCCCCTGATAAGGAGAGACTGACAGCTATATAGGCTCCACATTGTATTTGCTTTTCAGTCATTTCGCTATGATTTAAAATGTAAAACTAATAGCTGGATGTTGATTTGAATGCCAACCAGAATAATATAGATCAGTTATTCGTTGAATCCTGCCATGGTGGGCCCCCCACAGAGCTCCATGTTTCTCTGGAGTGAGTTGGATAAAACATGGAGACACTGAAAACAATCCCCTGTAGACTATATGATGTGATGACTCAAACGTTTGCAGTGCCCACAGAGTAAGAAAGTCCGAATGGAGAACACCGTGACGATGACAGGAATCACTAGATTTTGATTTGTTTAGCTAGTGAACTAGATGGAGTTATTTACATTTGGTTGTAATGTTAACAACACGTCTTTTTGTGTGCTTGTTTGGTTACTGAGTCAATGCCCCAAGGCTCGGATTAAAGCAAGTTAAATATTTCTGGGCAGGCTTGGAATAGCCACGATAATCACAATCAGAATACTTAATATGTTAATATGTTGTACTGCAGCAGAACAAGACTTTTCTCCTTTCTGACACCTCCATCAAGCTCCACAGTCACAGCATTGCTGGCCCTGCAGATCCACAGCACAGGTGATGCTACTGGCCACAACAAACTCATAAAAGGTCCTGGGCATCATCCAGCAGATATTAAATGACCTTCAAAGAATAGAGACGACTCAGGTCCTTCTTCTCCTGTGTTTTTGAAAGCCATGTAAAATCTAATGCAATGGCACAGAAAAGAAGTGAATGATAACAAGGTTTATGTGATCAGACAGAAGAGACCATTCAGAATTGGGAGTGGAACTATCACAGCCTAACGGCTGACATACTTTGATTAAAAGACACAGTAAACACCAGCTGCACCATCCAGATATGTGCGCCACCTCAGACCTCACCTTTACATTGTGATGCATGACGCCCCATCTGTCTGCCGTCCTGTTGCTCAGTGCACTGTCTGATCAACAGCACAGAAACAGCTGCATGATACTGCTAACACAATGCTGGCTCATTCCATCTGCACAGATGACATGCTATAGCTAGTCAAGAACCTATAGATGTTACACACTCATACCCAGCTGAGTGTATACCAACCCCAGCAGCAGAAGGACTCTTCAACGGAGAAATGATGAGCAGTCAGGCCTGTAGCTTTGTAGCATTCATTTCTACTTCTACATGTTTATGTAATAGACCGTGGCAACCACTGTGAAGTCTCGTTGGGCTGGTTTTCAACATTAAACAAATGCTAATGATTTGTGTTGGATGGTGGAGAAAATATAACCATCATCAGCAATATTACCGTGACAAAGCTTGCAGTAGTTTTAGAGGAGAACTAAGCCATCTGTGAAGACTAAGTGATGGTGCTGTATGATCATTTTCATGGACCTGTACAAAAAAAAGTGGATGGCAACATTACACACATGTTCACAGCATGTGTTACTAAACGAACAGAATAAGAAAGTGTGTGTTAAAAAACAACTATTGGAAAATTACTTTTAGAAGATAAGCATGGACCTTTTATATCGTTTAATCTGTTTTGACCGGACACCGGTTGAACATGGTGATACGTTACAAACAGCCCATTTTTCTGTTAAAATAGAAATATATAATATTCATATTTAAAGATGATTATAAAAAAGTGAGTTGTAGCCTAAGAAAACTCATGTCAGCATCTTTTTACGTAATCAGTACGAAGGCTCCAGAATGATGGAAAAAATAAGGCAATTTAAAAAGTGTGACCTTAGTAAGTCTGTGCCACAAAGTCGAATTCTGCTGACACAGATATTTACTGGTACGGCGGAAATGTTCATTTAGATAAACTGACAGAAAACTACAGAGCAGCTAAAGCTGGAGTTTAAACTTGGGAGTCTGATCACAGAGTTTTTAAGGTGATGTCTTTTGAGTTAGACAGCCGAGTCTTTGGGTTAAAAGTGATTGTGTTTCCAACATCTTGAGGCCCAGGAGCTCTTTTAAGCAGAGTAGTGACGTATTAATCATCAGTGTACTTATAGAGTGTTAAATATTTGTAGTTATTTTGTTACGGTTAAATTGGCCATCTTTGCCTCTGTGCCATTAACAAGGAGACTACAGCATGTCAAAATCCAGTGAAGGCAGATACACAGCACTTGTTGCCAAGTATTCACTGAAGGGGCCTCATCCTTGTCTCCATGCGTTGTGGAGCCACCAGAGGCTGGCTGCTCCTGAAGAATCCCATTGTCATGCCTCACTAGCCTCTTTACTGCCTTTATGTATCTGTTTGCTACCCTGAGGCGACAGGAATTGTCTGTTTAAGCACAAAGGAAAGAGTCCTTGCTGTCTCAGGATCCTTCCTCTCCCACATCCTACCATCTCTGTCTCTCGGCATGTGGCTAGTGCCACTGTTTGTCTAAATCATCAGAGGCAAGCTTGTACTTTGTGAAGTATTAACTGCCACACTTCTTGCCCTCGTCTTGTGATGCTGCTGTTTAGTCTACAGGCCTGGTAGGCAGTTCATTCTATAAGAGAGCACATGGCCTCACATCCACTCATCCATACACACATAATCCACTACTGGACGTAAACTGTACCCAGTGTACATATACCACATTTTGCCTTTACAGTACACGTAATAACTTACTGCTGTTGTGTCATTTTGTTGTACACAAATGACACAATGTATCTTTTTTCATTAGCTGTTCAACTTTGAATTGATCCTGCATATAAGGTGAAATTAAGAAAATACACACAAAGGTTAGGGCGTGGTTTTGGGACGGTCTATAACTGAACTGAACAAGAAGTGTTTCAGTCTGAAAGCTGGGACGCAGAGCCATACTGGACCAAGAAATGATGGTTGGGAAGCAGAAGGAAACCTTTTTTTTACCAGTTCAGTTCTACTTAGAATAGCATTTCAGCAGTCTTTTAAAGCAGATTTCATGGAGAAAGAATAAAAAAATGGATCCTATGTAACTCTAGAAATGACCAGAAAGCATGTGTGTGCATGAAAGAGAGAGTGAGCAACAGTGATACGCAGATAAGAGCTGCTGAGACAAACTGCATACTCTGGCCTGTAACATGTAGTGACGCTACAAACCACTAGGGGAATAAGGAACCATAACACAGTGTTACAAAGTGATTGGATTAAGCAGATTGTATAAATAGGTGCTGAACTACAACAAAAGACGCAAAGATATGTACGTGTGGTCAAACAGTGGCGAGTTCTCTGAGTCTGTTTTAATGAAATGCTGACCAGCGGACAGTCACTCACTAATTAAGTGACGAGTGCTAAAATGTCAACAGTGTTTTCGGGATTCAGAACATGTATGGGGAGCAACTAGAGCATCACTGTTGAATAGACAGCAAGCCCTTATGAGGACTACTTTAGGCTACAAGTGTGTAGCATGCCAGCAGCAGAAACAATACGATGGTGTGAAAACAAGTGCAAGACTGAGAACAGGCATTAGGATACGTAAAATTCCAGTTGTTGCCATGCAACAGCCGGGGGGGGGGGGGGGGGGGGGGGGACTAAAGTTAAATCTTTAGTGTCATACTGGGTTAATCTGCAGGTGCATAATATCATAACATCTTCACCTGGACAGCAACTCTAAACCTATCACACACAGTATCTGCTCTATCTGCACACAGTAACTGCAAAACTGATTTGCACTTTGGAAATAAGTGGTGTTAATTAATAATAACACTAATAACTTATATGTGGGGCTCGGGCCTGAATAGGGTGAGACTGCTTTGCTACAGCAATCTTATTTCTCCTGTGGCTTCTTTAGTCAATCCCAGTTCTTGCTGCACATGGTGGCACGAGCAGTTATTGGCTTTAGGAGGCAATTACTTTCTGACAGAGGGCCAGATAGTTTGGCTACATTTTGTCCTTAATCAATGAAAATGTTGAATTTGCTTTTTTCCTTAACTCAGGTTATCTCATTTTTAAATGTGGTTGGTTGTTTTCTTTTTTTTTTAAATTTTACTTCTGACTTAGAAAATAACACATTTGCCTTTTTTCTCAGTTATATAAAGGCAAACCACTCCAACAGTCTCCTCGGTGTGCTTTATATTGTAAGGTAGACCCTACAATGAGACAGAGAAAACCCCAAAAATCAAACGACCCTCTCTGAGCAAGCACTTGGTGACAGAAAGCAAGACAATGACAGAACCGGGTTTTACTTGCTAGCAAGGGAGGCTGGTTGGAACCAGGCTCTTGGAGCTGAACGCTCCTCACCCGTTTCCTAGCCAACTTCAAATAAACAGCCTTCCTTGCAGCCTTTTTATTGAATACAGTTACAGTTTACACGCGCACCACCCACTCTAACACCCCCTGTGGTGTGTCGGGCCCTTGTATGTGTGTGTATGCATGTGCGAGAATGTATGTGTGTGTGTAGGTGCCTGTGAGTGTGTGTGTTTGTGTTTGGGGGTGCATTTGTGTGACCTCCTGCTCACCAAAGGGTCATAAATGCAGGACGTTACTAAACAAGAAAACAGAACCTTCACATAGGATGTGCCTATAATAAAACACTACAGCCTCCCCCACCATTCAACAGGCTGGGGAGGGGGTCAGAAACACAGGGATGTCTTTGATCATACAGTTTGAACCAAGACTTACAAATTTAAGCAACACAATGACAACATTTAACATTTTCAACCTAACAGGGAGGCTAACACACGGGCTTTATGTGACTGGTTGGGGGTGAGAGGATGGAGACAGGACAAAAACACTGTGGATCGGTGCTCTCTCTTTTGACAAACACTGCTGCTGCAATCAAGTGTCTGCTATGATGAGCAAGGAGTTTTTCACCATGTAAGAAAGGCCCACGGCTCTTTGCACAACTGTTTAATTCAGACACAGGAAAGGGTTTGCAGAAATTACACAAAGTATATCAAATGAGAACGACTAGGTCAGTCTGGTTTTACACACACACACACACACACACACACACACACACACACACACACACACACACACACACACACACACACACACACACACAATAATTGGTTGGTATAATTTAAGGTGACAACGATGAAAGTGAAACGCTTCAGATGATGTCATGATCACACGATTTGTTTCATCCTGAGCTGAAAGTGACACGTTTTTCTAATCGCACTGAATTGGAGGAAAGGAGGTATTTTACATGGTGCAAACTCTTATTTAATTATTCAGACATTTGTTTCTATTTTTGCAACAATCATGTGGAATGCAGCCGCAGCAGAATAACACATTTTACACCTCTGAGTTTCAGTGCTCGTGTCTTGACATACAGCCAGAGCAGAGGAAGAAAGACGGTGCGTGTCAGATTCAGAGGTCCACTGCCACAGGTTGCAGGTGGCATTGTAATCCTACTGAACATTTGATTTGGCTTCACTCAGGCAGCAGTGACATCCCTTCATCAGTCTCATGAAAGTCATCCGGTCAATCTGGGCCAAGCTGCTGACTGAAGTTGATATACTTCAGAGGCATGGAGGATACCCCCGACCGCTGAGGGTTATGATGTGGGGAGAGGGAATAAATGATGATGATATCAAAGGAAGTCTGCCTTCTGTGCACTTCTCAGCCTGCCTGGTCTGCAGGCTATGACTGCACTGTTTTTTCCTGTTTTTCACTAACATGATGATGAGAAACACTGATGTTCATCATGACTCTAAACTAACTTAACCTTGAAATAAAAAGGAATCCTAATGAAACTAAATGTTTTAGCATCTATTTCTAGGATTTTAATAAGTATCTGTATTTAAATGTAGAGTTTTAAAGAAAATGATATCATCCATCTGCTTGTCCTCTCTTTGTTGAGGTCAAATAAAATTTGCATTTGACTAAAGTATGTTTATTTTTTAAACATTCTTTGACACTGACTCCAAAAAATTACATCAAAGAAGTTATTCCAAGTAGCTAGGAAAGATAACGGTATAGATGCAAATGAATTTTGAATGATAGAGCGTATTAGAATCAAGTGCTGAGCTCCCAATGAAACAGTATCAGGAAAAATGTACCTGCTGTTTACTAAGGGTTGGTAAGAAAGTAAGTAAAATAATAAGGTTCATCTAAATAACATTTTTCACAGACATAAAGGTCACAAAGTGCTGCACAACAATAAAAGAAAAACACAAAATATATATTGAATTATGCTGAAACAAATTGAAGGTAAATAAAAACCTAAATAACAAAAGAATATCAACAGAAAGTCTTATTAAAGAAAAACATTTTTAACTTTAAAAAACCAGGAATATTTAAATACTGTTTGAAGCAGATGACTGAATCAGCAAAATGCCAAAAGCCTCAGAGAAACAGAGAATAATAAGCCAAAGAAAGCTAAACAAAGAAAACAAATGTACTTGAGCTCACTACAGGAGAGAAGCTTCTTCTGGAGGAGAGTCCCAGATTTTCAGCCCTATGGGAGAGTCCCCAAGAAGGTCATGGACCCCGTATTGATCCTCTACCTCCACCAATCGCTCTTAGCACCGAAGAAGCTTCTCGGATGAAACGTCTTCAAGGAAATTTAAAGAAGTCCTGACACTTTTCTTTCCAAGCTCCTTAGACTGTTGGTGAGAGTGTAGTTTGTAGCACACATGACCTGAAACTTCAGTGCAGATGACTCTCTGGCTGCATCCACACTAATACGTTTTCGTTTGAAAGCGCATCGTCTTCTCTCCGCTTTGGCTTCCCGTCCACACTGAGACGGCGTTTTGAAAACGCTCTGGAAAACACACACATTTGAAGACGGTGATTTCGCGTCGCAGTGTGGACGGCGAAAACGGAGACTTTCAAAAACGATGACGCATGTTAGTCATATGATGCAGTCATGTGACCAATTAAACTAAGATAGCGGAGGCCAGCAGTTGTTTTGTTTGTTCTCAAGTTTGACAGCTTTATTAAAGATTAATATCAGTCTGTACGTGCTCCAGAGAGCTTTTCTTCAAATTCTTTAATCCTCACTCGCTTTTGCAACTTTGTACTTTTGTGTTACTCGCAGCAACAACTCCACCTCATTGCTAGTCCATTTAAAAAGATGGATGCTTTTCTTCATCCTTTTGCCGCAACGTTTCAAAGAGCCGGAAAGTAAATAAGCTGCAGACAGAAATGAGGCAGGTCGAATCGTCTTGAGTTTCACACATGCGCAGGACTGGAACGTAAGCGTCTTTGGCCGTTTCAGTGTGGACGCACAACTCTGTGAAAATGACTGAAAACGCTAGTGTGTACGCGGAGTTTTCAGACCAAAAGGCCGTTTTCAAATCTATCCGGGCTAGTGTTTTTGAGAGCGTTTTCAAAACGCTCTGTTTTCATTTGGGAAAAACAGCGTCTCAGTGTGGACGGGAGGCCAAAAAGGAGAGAAAACAATGCGTTTTCAAATGAAAACGCATTATTGTGGACGTAGCCTGAGTAATAAATCACTCCTCTCATTTTGCTACCGTTCACACCACAGACTCAGAAGAGGTTGAACGTCCCTTAAACATCCATAGCTTATGATGGGTCCTGTCATGTAGGGAGTCACAGTCACAGCTTCTAAATTCATTTGACCACCTATAAAAGAATTAGTCATACTCTATAGTTTTCCCCAGACAACCAACACTTCATAACTGGCAATATATATGCAGGCATACTTTGAACTGCTCAAGGAAGCATAGTGTGGGAATGTTTTAAGTGTCAGTTTGCCCCGACTCTAGAACAGACAGTGACTGCAAACCAGGTAATCTTGGTTATAGGCTGTTTAGTCTGCTGTGTGCTGATCACATGAAATGAGAGAACATGTACACAACATATTTTGAATTTTTAAAAGGAGAAATGAAAATACTGCCAACATGACTTTATAACCTATCGTTCTACATAACACATTGCACAGCTCCTTGATGATATTACATTCAGTGCATGTGAGAACAGAATATTGATGTTTTTAAAAATCCAACAAAGAACTCCAGCATTGCATTTATAAGTTGTTTACCTAAAGGCATCTTTAAAAATGGAAAATCCCATTACCGTATTGACTTCTGCTTAGATACCAGGTTTTCTGAGTCCTCATTTTATAATCAGAATCAGAATCAGAATCAGAATACTTTATTGATCCCTGGGGGAAATTATTTTTTGTTACAGTGCTCCATTTTAAACCAACATTAAGACAAGACAGACAATACGCTAACTAAGAATAGTACAATATACACATATATATACATACATACATACATAAGTCACTCATAAATAAATAGTTGGAAAAGAAACATGTGTAGTTGTAGCAGCAAACAGTGTGTTAAGTGGATGCGTTGTACAGGGAGATGGCCACAGGCAGGAATGATTTCCTGTGTCGTTCAGTGGTGCTTTTCGGTAATCTCAGTCTCTCACTGAACGAGCTCCTGTGACTGACCAGCATGTCATGGAGTGGGTGGGAGGTGTTATCCAACATTGTCTTTATCTTGGACAGCATCCGCCTCTCCGACACCACCTTGAGGGAGTCCAGCTCCATCCCCACAACATTGCTGGCCTTACGGATCAGTTTATTAAGTCTGTTGGCATCTGCGACCCTCAGCCTGCTCCCCCAGCATGCAACAGCATAGAGGATCGCACTGGCCACCACAGACTCATAGAAAATCCTCAGCATTTTCTGGCAGATGTTGAAGGACCTCAGTCGCCTCAAAAAATAGAGACGACTCTGGCCCTTCCTGTAAAGTGCTGTGGTGTTTTTAGCCCAGTCCAGTTTATTGTCAATGTGTACTCCAAGGTATTTATAGTCCTCCACAATGTCAACACTGACCCCCTGGATTGAAACAGGGGTCAAGTGTTTCCTGGTCTTCCTGAAGTCCACGATCAGTTCCTTGGTCTTTGCCACGTTGAGCTGCAGATGATTCTGCTCACACCACGTGACAAAGGAGTTGACCACAGCCCGGTACTCTGTCTCATCATCCCTGCTGATGCATCCAACCACCGCAGAGTCATCAGAAAACTTCTGAAGATGGCAGGTCTCTGTGCAGTGGCTGAAGATGTGTTTTGGAAGGTGTCATTAAAAGCATTTTGATTAGTACCACCCCAATGAGTCCTGCATGTTTAGCATGCTAGTGTTACTGGTCAACAGCATGCTAACACCCAATTATTTGTTTATTCCTGAAACAATACACAATGCTTGTAGCTGTTCTTTGTTTGGAAGACGATTTGTTTAAGAATGCCAAAGTGACTTAGAGTCCCACACCGCTGCTATGATAATGGCGACTGTGGCTCAGGGGGCAGAGCAGGTCATCTTCCATCTGGTTCAATCCCATATTCCTCCAGTATGCATGCCAAAGATACTGAACCCTGAGTTACCCCTTATGCATCCATTAGCATGTCAATGTGTACGTGACTAGATAAAACGATGAATGTGTGTTTGACTGGGTAAATGAAACTTGCAGCTGAAAGTACTTTGAATCCATAGAAAAACAGAATTCGAACAGAATTCGATAGATAAGCAGCAGCTCATTCACCATTTTTAATAAGTAAAAAACATTGAGAAGACATAATGGCTGTTGGCTTTGAATCCCATCATACTACAAAGCTCTCATATTAGTAAATGAGGAGTACAATGTTAAACCCTTGTCTAATCCTGACTTCAGTCACTGAAGTCACATTTTATCTTCACTTGGTCATACATTTGTAATGTTGCAAAACATAACAAAATTAAGATGATTTGTTTTTGTACGACAGCTGGATAGCATAGTGATAAGACCTTTGGAACTTCAGGTCAGGGGTTCGACAGTAAGGGTCCCTAGGCTAGACCCCCCCCCCCCCCCCCCCCCAACTAACCAAGCCTACCTCGGATGAGTGACGGAGACATAACTGGGCTTGGACGTTCTGACTGGAACAGTAGCAAGAGATGAGAACAGGGTGTTGTTGGAATGATACTATGCAAGGAACCACAGCAGAAGGGGTTACATGAAGAGGATGTGGGACCTATGATCTATCAAATCTATAGCACAAGTCACCATCAAGGAGGATCTACCAAGGAGATGCTCTGTCCCCTCTGCTCTTCTGCATAGGCCTGAACCCCCTCAGTGAGATCACTGACATGACGGGGAGATGCAGTACCAGAAGGCAACATTGCAGACATCAAGGACCGCTACAACATCATGAAGAGGCCGCTAGGAAAGATGCAACCACCGAGTACCAGCTGAGGCAAGTCCTGAGGAGTCAGCTGAATGGAAAGAAGAAGATCCAGGCTGTCAACACATACGCCCTGCCTGTGATCAGATATCGTGCTGGGATAATAACCTGGCCAACAGAGAAGAGAAGAAAAGGAGAAGCCACTGACAAGAAGACAAGGACGCTTTTTTACATGTACATATATATATATATATATATATATATATATATATATATATATATATATATACATATATATATATATATATATATAGATAGATATAAGCTGGACTGAAAGACAGCACAGAGGCACTAATCATGGCAGCACAAGAACAAGCTCTGAGTACAAGATCCATAGAGGCTGGGGTCTATCACACCAGGCAAGACCCCAGGTGCAGGCTGTGTAAAGATGCCCCAGAGACAATCCAGCACATAACAGCAGGGTGCAAGATGATAGCAGGCAAGGCATACATGGAACGCCATAACCAAGTGGCCGGCATAGTGTACAGGAACATCTGTGCCGAGTATAACCTGGAAGTCCCGAGGTCAAAATGGGAGATGCCCCCAAGGGTGGTGGAGAATGACCGAGCTAAGATCCTGTGGGACTTCCAGATACAGACGGACAAAATGGTGATGGCTAACCAACCGGACATAGTGGTGGTAGACAAACCGAAGAAGACGGCCGTAGTGATCGATGTAGCGGTTCCGAATGACAGCAATATCAGGAAGAAGGAACACGAGAAGCTGGAGAAATACCAAGGGCTCAGAGAAGAGCTCGAGAGGATGTGGAGGGTGAAGGTGACGGTGGTCCCCGTGGTAATCGGAGCACTAGGTGCGGTGACTCCCAAGCTAGGCGAGTGGCTCCAGCAGATCCCGGGAACAACATCGTCCGGAAGAGCGCAGTCCTGGGAACAGCTAAGACACTGCGCAGGACCCTCAAGCTCCCACATATATATATATATATATATATATATATATATATACATATATATATATATATTAGGGGTGCAACGATATTCGTATCAATATTGAACCGTTCGATACAGTGCTTTCGGTTCGGTACGCATATGTATGAACAATACAACATTTGTAATTTATTTTATCAATTTTCCTTCTGACGATGCTGTCTGTGTTGAGCGCTCAGTGAATCTGCGTTCGACTACTCCGCCTAGGCTGCACTGTCCAGCGCAGATCCACTGAGCGCTCAACACAGACAGCATCGTCAGAAGGAAGAGTGCAGGGCACCTCCCCCACCCTCATTCAGATCTGGCGTTTGGAATTATTTTGGTTTTCATGTGACGTATGACCCTGAAGGTAAGCGAGTCATGGACTAAAGTAAAACAGTATGTTGGATGTGCCATGCAATGCTCAATTACATTGGTGTGAACTAGTGTGTTAGCGCAGTTAGCTCGTTAACGTGTTGGCCGTCTAGCCCCATGCACGGAGCGATCGGCGGTAGCTCGTTAACGGAGATTTGCCGTGTTGTGGCGTTAAGGTCATTTCAACGAGATTAACCTGAAAGCACTAGTGGGAACACAACGAATATGACTGCACATTTACGGCGACATCATCCTAGTGCAAAGACAAGTGGAAGCAGACAAAAAAAAGCAAGCATGCTACTAACTTTAGCCGAGTCATTTAGACAGCTGTTAGCACAGGATTCTCCTTATGCTGCTGAGAATATAGCCCAGAAGAAGCGGATAGTATAGCTTTTATTTTGGAAAGAGCCATTTCTCTGTAATAAACTCTCTTTTCCAAAGATGAGTGATTCCTCAATCAGATACAGGGCTCGCAATATCGCCAGCCCGACGTCCCGGAGCTAGCGATTTTTTCAGTCGGGCTACCAAAATCTATCTCTTCCCTGCCCGTCGGGCTATTGTAGGAAAAATATATGTCAATGCTTTTGCATTCTTTCAGAAATGTAGCTGGGTAATTATAGAATAGAATAGAATAGAATTCAACTTTATTGTCATTGCACATGCACAGGTACAGGGCAACGAAATGCAGTTTGCATCCATCCAGAAGTGCTTTAGTGATATAGATATATTACAATATATATTAGCAATAATATAGATATGTAAGTATATTACAGAAATGGGTCTATTATGGTATGTTATAATGTACACGGTATGAAGTATGTTGTGAATATTCTATAACTATAAGTATGTACAGGCTGTAGTGAGTACAAACTATGTACAGGATATGAACAGGATATAAATATGAAAAACTATACAGAATATGAAATAAATAACTTTACAGAATCTGGGATATACAGCTATACAGAAATGGGAACTATGCAAGTTGCAAACAGTTGTAGGATTAAAAATTATCGAATGCACAGAATGATTATTTACACAGAGCTATACAGTAGTGCAGTTAAGATAAGTGAGGGTGTAGATAGTTTCTACAGAGGCTATATAAAGTGCTAGTGGTTGTGAGTGGTGGTTCACTCCATGTTATTATTGTGTTTGAGGGTACAGTTGTCCATTGTGGGTGTGTGTATGTTCAGTCCATGAGTTTAATGTGGGTCAGATGTCAGGAGGCAGAGTTCAGGAGTCTGACAGCTGTGGGGAAGAAGCTGTTCCGGTACCTGGTGGTCTTAGTCCGGAGGCTCCTGTGGCGCCTCCCAGAGGGCAGGAGGGTGAAGAGTCCATGTGATGGGTGACTGGGGTCTTTGATGATTTTCCCAGCCCTTTTCAGACACCGCTTCCTGTAGATGTCTTTTATGGCAGGAAGTGGTGCTCCGGCGATGCGCTGGGCAGTTTTCACGACCCTCTGCAACGCCTTCCGGTCCGAGGCAGAGCAGTTCCCGTACCAGACTGTTATACAGTTGGTCAGGATGCTCTCGATGGTGCAGCGATAGAAGTTCACCAGGATGTCTGAGGACAGGTGGTTCTTCCTCAGAGTCCTCAAGAAGAAGAGGCGCTGGTGAGCCTTCTTGACCAGCTTGGAGCAGTTGGTCGTCCAGGTGAGATCCTCGGAGATGTGGACTCCCAGGAACTTGAAGCTGCTCACACGCTCCACAGCCGTCCCCTTAATGTGGATGGGTGGATGTGGGTCAGCATTCCTCCTGTAGTCCACGATGAGCTCCTTGGTCTTCTCGGTGTTAAGCAGCAGGTTGTTTGTGTCGCACCACTCAGCCAGACGATCCACCTCCTCCCTGTAGGCGGCCTCATCGTTGTCACTGATGAGGCCAATCACCGTGGTGTCATCTGCAAACTTAATGATGGTGTTGGAACCATCAGCAGGTCTGCAGTCGTGGGTGAAGAGGGAGTAGAGGAAAGGGCTCATCACACAGCCTTGTGGTACACCGGTGTTCATTGTGATGGTAGATGAGCAGCGGTTATCCAGCCGGACATGTTGGGGGCGGTTGGTCAGGAAGTCCAGTAACCATTTGCAGATGAGGGAACTGATGCCCAGGTCTGTCAGTTTCCTGATGAGTTGTGAGGGGTGGATTGTATTGAATGCTGAACTGAAGTCTATAAACAGCATTCTGGCGTAGGTGTTGTTGTTGTCCAGGTGTGAGAGGACAGAGTGCATTGCGATGGAGACTGCATCCTCTGTGCTCCTGTTCCGGCGGTATGCGAATTGGTGGGGGTCCAGGGTGGGGGGGAGACAGGATTTGAAGTGTGCTAGGACCAGTCGCTCTAAGCACTTAGTGATGATGGGGGTGAGTGCTACTGGGCGGTAATCATTGAGGCAAGATGGGTTGGAGTTTTTGGGTATCGGGACGATGGAGGTGGATTTGAAGCAGGCCAGTACCACAGCGTGGGCCAAGGACAGATTGAATATGTCTGTGAGCACTCCTGCAAGCTCCCCAGAACACGCTCTGAGAACACGCCCGGGGATGCCATCAGGGCCTGCAGCCTTGTGGACATTGATCCTGCTCAGCACCGCTCCTACATCGGTGGGGGAGAGAGTCATAGGTTGGTGGTCTGGCGTCATGTCTGCTTTGGTTGTGGTTGTGGGGTTCCCTCGCTCAAAACGAGCATAAAAGTTGTTGAGCTCGTTGAGGAAGGAGACATCAGAGGATGCGGGGGAGGGTTTGGTGGTCCTGTAGTCTGTGATGGTCTGGAGTCCTTGCCACATGCGTCGGGGGTTGGAGTTGGAGAAGTGTTCTTCTACCTTCTTTTTGTAATGGTGTTTGGCTTTTTTGATGCCCTTCTTTAGATTAGCCCTGGCTGTACTGTAGGCGTGTGCATCTCCTGACCTAAAGGCAGTGTTGCGGGCCTTCAGGAGGAGACGAACATCCCGGTTCATCCAAGGCTTCTGGTTGGGGTACATGGTGATCATATGTCATTGGCATCGGTGAGCCACTGCCAATATGTGACATATTGAAGTCGCGTTTGAATTTGCGCTTGTTTTTTTGCTTTCACTTTGCAATCGCGCGAACTGTGTATAGAGAGCGACAGCACTGATCTGTGAGTGATGATAATTTGTGCACCAATTCCTCTGACATCGTCTTATTAATCGTTAGCTTACTATGCAAACATGACAAGTGAAATCTCCCGCAGCAAGCTTAAACATGTGAGAGGTTGATCGCGCAGAGAATCGCTGAGCTTATGTGAGTGCGTGTGTAAAAGCATTTCAGTTCTGCTGAGCCAAATAAGACAGGTCAGGGTGAAGAAGTGACAGCCAAAGAAAAGCTTACCACAAAACGGAGAAGTTATGACAAATGAGACTATAAGGCAAAAAGAAAGTGCAGCTTTATGGTTTCATGGACAAAATAATTTCTGTGGCTGCAATATGACGAGCTAAATAACCAGGGCTGCACATAAGTGGTCCGCAGGTGCGCATTCGCTGTCAAAATAAAAAACACGCACAAGGGTTAGGGTTAAATTTAAAAACTGTATTTTTGAGTTAAAATATATATTTATAATTTTAATAAATGACAAATTAAAAATGCATGAACATTTTTTGTATCGAAAAAATATCGAACCGTGACACCAAAGTATCGAACCGAACCGAACCGTGAATTTTGTGTATCGTTGCACCCCATAGATATATATATATATATGTGTGTATATATATATATATATATATACACACACACATATATATATATATATATATATATATATACACATATATATATATATACATATATATATATATATATATGTGTATATATATGTGTATATATATATATGTATATATATATATGTATATATATATATATATGTGTGTGTATATATATATATATATATATATGTATTGTAGGGTAATTTCCAATAAACCAAGTTCAAAAAAGAAGAGTCTATGGCTGACGCGTGTTCCTGGTTTCCAAAAGAAATGCTTCCAGTTGCATTTTGATTTGAAGACTGTTTATTTATTACAAACTGAAGATGTAACAATGAACTCCTTCCTAAAAGGCATGAAAGTTCCAAAAAATAGCAGTTATCCAGAACTAGCTGTGCACACGGTCAGAAAACCGTGAGACTCCTAACCTCTCTGTCCATGCTCCTCCCCTTCCCTCTCACACAGGGTTTTATGCTACTATTGCACTTACATAATTAAAGTGAGAGGTACCCCCTTTTAGGTTCCAATCCCAAAACAGTGACTTAAAATTACTTTATGTAAACACATATATTTTCACATTTATTAATCCTGAAAAGATGACCTATGTAATGAATCTATGAATTATAAAACAAACATGAACTCAATCGTAAATAAAAATATAAAGCAATGTAAAGCGCTTACATTACCAGCCCCTAATTGTTCTAATAATGTATTGCCTTAGAACAATTACCACATTTTTTAACTTTACAAACTTAATATGAACCACGTTTAGACATATCCAATGTTTAAACACATGACAAAATATTATTTATAGACAAATGAATTGTCCAATACTTTGCCAATCAGCTTTGCAAAGTATATTAAGGCTGGTTTCTGTCCATTTCCAAAAGAACAGATGAAAAAGAATAAGAAAGAAAAGAAGGAAAGAGAGAAAGAAGGAAAGAGCCAGAGGTTGCTAGCACATGGCTCATCGTAGGGGCTTAGTCTTTACCACTAGCCCATTCAGATTCCACAAGCAGACAAATCTTGGTGATGGGTCTGTCCAAAACATTAGTCTTTGTCTTTATCCGTACTCGGCGAACGAGACCCTTCTTGTCTGGAACAGTTTTGATGATCTTTCCCATAATCCATGAGTTTCGTGGTGCACAGTCGTCCACAAGAAGAACGACATCTCCTTCTGCAAAGTTTCTTGATGCTGTGGCCCACCGCTGACGTTCCTGAAGTTGAGGTAGGTATTCTTTAGTCCATCTCTTCCAAAATAGATTGGACATATATTGCACCTGTTTCCATCTACGTCGTGAGTAGAGGTCATTCTGGTCAAACAATCCTGGAGGCAATGAAGGTTTTGTTTTCAACAACAAAAGATGATTAGGTGTCAGAGCCTCCAAATCATTTGGGTCGCTTGATGCCCTGGTGATTGGTCGGCTGTTGATGATCGACTCTGCCTCACATAAGACTGTATGAAGGCATTCTTCTTCCAGAACTTGTTCTCTCACAGTAGAATTCAGCACTTTTCGTATTGATCTTATCAACCTCTCCCATGCTCCGCCATGATGTGAAGCAGTGGGAGGGTTAAATGTCCACTTAATTCCATGCTGTTGAAATAGATGCTGAAACGGTGAAGTGTTCCAGTCAGTGACTGCTTCCTTCAGCTCACGATTGGCAGCAACAAAATTCGTCCCATTATCTGAGCGAATCTCCTTCACTTGTCCTCTCCGTGCTATGAAGCGCCGGATTGCATTTATGCATGAATCTGTGTCTAATGATGAGGCCAGCTCTATGTGTACTGCACGAACCGCTAAACAAGTGAATATAACACCGTATCTTTTTAAGATGGTTCTTCCACGTCTTACTTCGAATGGGCCAAAGTAGTCTACACCAACCCGGGTGAAGGGTGGATCATCTGGCAGCACTCGCTCTCGTGGAAGATCAGCCATCAGTTGTTTCCCAATTCTCCCATGCAAGCGACGACATGTCACACTTTGCGATGATCTTTCTAATGGCTGTGTTGGCACTTGGGATCCAAAACTTCTGTCGCAATTCAGAGAGCATGTGATTGCGCCCTCCATGCCCAGTTTCTTCATGTATATGTTGGAGGACTAAGTCAGAAATGTGAAAGTCTCTAGACAGGATAATAGGCTGCTTAGCGATTTCCGGCATAGCTGCCCAGCTCAATCTTCCACCAACTCTCAACAGATCTTCCTGTAGTACAGGGTTCAGTTTGTATAAGTGGCTATTGCGCTTCACACTTTGTTCCTTGTGAAGAGCTGAAACCTCTTCCGAGAATTTCTCCTTTTGGCAAAATCTGATTATATCGAGCTCTGCTTGATTCAGGTCTTCCACTGAAATTTGTGTAGGCTTAAAGCTTGTCCTGAAACTGTCAATCTGACTTTGCCTCAGCTGTCGATCATTGTCAAGGCTATTCTCCACACTGGTTACGCATAGCTCTTTACGTTTTTGACAGAGACTCCAAAGTAAGGCTTTAAGTTTCAGGAACCACGCCACCACTCTTTTCAACTTTGTCCATGATGAGAAGTAATTTATCAGTCTCTTGAATGGAGCAACATTTTCTTCCACCTCTATCTTGTTAACTGTGGCTCTCTTGATCTCAGGATCACCAGAAGTGATTTCCGAACAATTCAGTGGAGTGTTAGGCCAAAACTCCACTGGACTGCGAAGAAAATCTGGCCCAGACACCCACGTTCTGTTCTTCATAAATTCATCTACTCTTTGCCCTCTTGAGGCGCAGTCAGCAGGATTCTTGTCTGTGCTGATGTGTTTCCACTGTTCCACATCAGAGCCTTTCAGAATAGCTGCAACTCTGTTTGCCACAAACGTACGAAAACGCGTGGTCTCATTCCGGAGATACTGGAGCACCACCGTACTGTCTGTCCAAAAACCGATTCTACAAGGTTCAGTTGTAGCTCTCTTCTCAGGACACTATCCATCCTAATGGCTACTGTAGCAGCAGTCAATTCCAGGCGGGGTATGGTAGGAGGCCTGAGAGGCGCCACTCTGGACTTGCCCATCATAAATGCACATTGTGTCTCATTGCTCGTGTTACGCATGAGTAGGTAGCTGACTGAGCCATATGCATCCTCACTTGCGTCTGCAAAGTGATGTAGTTGTGCAAATACATCATTTCCAAAATCTTTGGGCTTGAAACATCTTGCAACTGAGAAGTGTTCCAAAGCAGGAAGGCTGGTTAACCAGTCAGTCCACCGCCTCTTTATGTGCTCAGGTAAGTCGTCATCCCACCCGATCTTCAATCTGCACAATTCCTGCAGGGTAATCTTTGCTGGCAAGACTGCTGGCGCCAAAATGCCTAATGGGTCATACACTGATCCAATGACAGAAAGAAGTCCTCTTCTTGTGAATGGGCGATC
Organism: Rhamphochromis sp. 'chilingali'; assembly: GCF_963969265.1. Taxonomy (NCBI): domain Eukaryota; kingdom Metazoa; phylum Chordata; class Actinopteri; order Cichliformes; family Cichlidae; genus Rhamphochromis; species Rhamphochromis sp. 'chilingali'. The sequence continues at coordinate 1,273,487 of NC_137931.1, read as the reverse complement.
TTTGATGTTGATCTTAAATCTGAATGTGTCTGACTCAACACACCAATTGAGACCAAGGGCCCTCTCAAGTGGAAGTTTGCCATGATCCATGTCCAGGCTTTTCATTTCTGCTGCCAGTTCAGACTTTGGGATGGAGTCAAGCACCTTCCTTCGGTTGCTCACCCATTTGTTGAGACGGAAGCCTCCGTTGGCACAGATTTTCATTAGATCTTGACACATTGATATAGCTGCCTCCTCCGTAGCGACAGACTTGAGACAGTCATCAACGTAAAAGTTCTGCAATACTGTTTGAACAACTTCAGCTCTGAACTGCCTACTCTGGTCTTCAGCACACTTCCTCAAAGCGAAATTGGCACAACTGGGTGAGGATGTGGCCCCAAACAAATGCACAGTCATCTTGTGCTCAGTCAAAGCTTGATTGCAGTCGCCACCTGTCCACCAGAGGAACCTAAGTAAGTCAGAGTCACCGTCAGGCACCTTCACCTGGTGAAACATTGCTTCAACGTCTGCCATAATTGCAACAGGTTCCTGTCTAAATCGTATGACAACACCAATGAGACTGCTGGTCAAATCTGGACCCTGAAGAAGTTGATCATTCAGGGATGTGCCCTGATAGGATGCTGCACAGTCGAACACAACTCTTAATTTCTGCTTCACAGGGTGGTACACGGCGTGATGGGGTATATACCACACTTTTCCTTCTTTGTGCGCCAGTTCATCATTTGACAGTTGTACTGCATAGCCCTTTTTAAGAAGGTCTTCCATGAAGTCTGTGTACTCTTGTCGGAAGCAGTCATTCCTGAGAAATTTAAGCCTCAAGTTACGTGCTCGTTGTTCAGCGACTGAGCGATTATTTGGCATGTTGACCAATCTGTTCTTCAGAGGTAGACATATTGTATAGTGGCCATCCATCAGTTTTGCAGATTCCATGGCCATGCCCATAAACTGATGGTCCTCTCTTGACATTTCCACTTCATCATGTTTTCCTCCCTCTGGAAAATCCACCATGAACTGTTGAAGCCACAGGTTCTCTAAACGGCTCACTGATATGCGGTTTGCATTAGCCTTGGCTGGGTTTCTCTTGTCTGCATGACAGCCAGTTTCTCTCAAAGGTCCATTCACAGTCCAACCTAGCTTGGTTCTTACAGCATACGGTCCATTACCTACACTGCTTACAACCTCCCATGGCTCCATTGCTTTAGGTACATTTGCTCCGATGAGCAATCCAATGTCAGTCTCAATTCGAGGCAGTTTTACTTCTTTAAGGTAAGGCCACTTTTCGAGATCCTTCTGTAGGGGTATGTTTTCTTTTCCTACAGGTATTGTCCTTTGTGTGAAGACATCTGGCAGATCAATAAAGTCGTCACCAGATAAACTACTGACCTCCAAGCCTGACACTACATGAGTACAGACAGGTTTCTCTTCATTCATAGTTTTCAGTAGTATGTCAGTTTTCCTTCCAGTGATCTTCAATTTGTCCATTAATGTCTCTGTACAGAATGTGGCAGAGCTTCCTGGGTCCAAGAAGGCGTAAGTCTGCACTACTACACTTCCCTTTTTGGCTTTGACCTGTACAGGAACTATTGCAAGTGTGCAGTTATCTTCCCCGGCCCCAGTTGGCCCACAATCCTCAGACTCTGCACAGACAAAGGCACTTAAGATCGTTTGACTTTCACTGTTCTTAGTTTTCTTCTCTGTGTCAGCGTCTGTGTCCCTTTTCTTAATATGCAACAATGTATGATGAGCAAGAGAACATACCTCACAGCTCACCTTTCTCTTACAAAGTTTGCTCATGTGACCTCGCTTCAAACAGCTAAAACACAGTCCTTTGCCTTTCAAAAATTCCAACTTTTCATTGTGTGGCTTGCCCTTAAACTTACCACACAGGTCTATGATGTGCCCACCGTTACAGAACAGACATGCCTGTGGAGTGGGTTTCACATAATTTGTGTTTTCCATTGGCTTTGTGTCTTTCTCCTGCATGTCCAATGGTATGGCACTGGTGGTGAATGACTTCTTCATTACAACCCTTTTCTGATCCTTGTTACTGTTTTGTTTAATGGTGAATGGTTTAGCAGTGGTGCTATCCTTTATGTCACCAAAAACAGGGTGAAGTGCAATTTTGGCTTGTTTATTAACCCTTTAGAGCCGATCGGAGCGGGAACGCTCTGTTATGCGTAACTATTTTTAAATCCCAGTAGCACTGCAACCACGTAAGCTAGCGCAAAAATTTTTTTTGCATATGAAACCGGAGGAGTTGTACTTACATCTGATGCCATCAGCTTGTCCTAGGTCACGGTTTCCTTCCACATAAAGCTTTGCAAAAACTGCATAAAAAGCGCTTGCAGGAACAAAAACATAATATTCCAGAAACACGCTTTACCGATCTGATCAGCTGTTCAAAACACTTCCTACGTTGGAATAGACGTCAGCGCGAACTTTTGCATTTCCGCCATTACCTGCCCGAAACCGGAAGTGACGTCATTTTCGCGGAAATGTAGTCTTTTTTGCGATCAGGGCCTCAGGGCCTATACTGCTCTTTTTAAAAGTTATCTTTGACTTTATGACTTTCTGTGTGGTTTCTGGGATGCTGAGGACTCATATTGCACTGCTGGAAATAGTTTATTTTGATGCATATGCTGCTTTTTTGCAAATTTGCAGTATAATATTTATTTTCATTTTTCCTGCAGTGTATAAAAATTGGTGTATTTCAAAAATAAAACTATGAAGACACTCAAAATAAATTTCCTGTGGTGGGAAACTATTTTGTGCAACTTTTTTGTATTTACAGTTTTGAGGGATAAGACTCTTAAATTTCTCTAACTACAAATATATGTTAAAAAATCAAAAACGATTTTCAATTTTTTTGTAGTTTATTGCACTTTTTTGCAATTTATGTAATTACTATGCACTTAATGAATACATATTATTAAAATCTGGGCTATAATGGTTGTATTGATGTATAGCAACTTGAAATGCTCCCAAAAATGGCTCCACAGCATGTAAAAATATAATATAAGCTCTGGCGGACTTGGTTCTATGGTAGGTCTTAAAGGGTTAATAAACTCCACCAAATCCTTGAACTTGACTCTTCTGTCGCCTCGCTCTTGCATACCACACACAACAGATCTCCACCTTTCACGTAACTTGTATGGAAGTTTTGCTACAATGGCTTTCAAGCTTGCGACGTTATCAAGTTCCTCCATGTAACTCACTTCAGCCATGGTGTTACAGCAAGCTGTCAGAAAGAGTGAAAACGCATTTAAAGCTTCTGCATCTTCTGGCTTGATAGGTGCCCAGTTTGAGACCTTGTTCATGTAGGCTACAGCAACTTTGTAGTCATTTCCAAAATGCTCTTTAAGGAGCTGTTTAGCCTTGTGATAGCCTACATCTGGCTTCATATGAAGGCAGCTCTTTATTAGCTCTTTCGGCTGTCCATTAGTGAACTGCTCTAAGAAGTAGAGGCGGTCCTTAGGACTTTCAGTGCGAGACTCTACTCCGTGCTCAAAGGCGCTTACAAATGTATTGTAATCTAGAGGATCACCACTAAAGGTAGGGATGTCTAAAGGTGGCAATGTCATCATTTTTTGTTGTTTCACCATCAGCTCAGTTATATTATTCTGACGTGTCATAACAGTACAGAGCGTTTCAACTGCTTGTTCATCTGCTGCAAAATCCACTCTAGACTGCTGCGTACCAATAGGGTGATTTTGTAAAGGCATGAATTCCCCATATCCATTTTCTGTGTTGGTGACTGGAGTTTGACTTACAGGTAATGGTATGAATCCAGAATCAATAGTCGTTGGGTATGCAGGACTCACATGTGACGAGCGCTCATTTTCAAAACTCTCTAATACCTTTAATTTAGCATCAGAGGCGGCAATAGCAGTTTGCAGATCTAGCTGCTCTCTTTTTGCTTTCAACTCAGTTTCCTGTCGTTCAAGCTCTTGTTTTTGTTTGAGAGCAGTTGCTTGTGCGAGCAATGTGGCCCTCTCCATTTCAGCTTTGAGGCGTACTGAGGAAGCAGTGGACACTTGGCTCCCAACGGCTGACCTGCGCTTCCTGCTTTTACTGCTTAATGCAGCGGACATCACAGAAACACTGTCGGAAGGCTGGATGTCTGCATCACACTGTTTAGCTTGTTCTGTGCGCTCCTCAGCTGCTTTAACCCACGTTTCCACATGTTGCATAAATCCACGAATACGACTAGCATTAGGTTCATACCAAGCACTTTGGTCCTTTTCAAATTCTTCCTCATGCATTAATACTCTCAAACTATCATTTATCTTACACAGTTCTCCAAATGAATCTTGGTAGTCTAAACGCAATTTCTGCTTAACAGCATTCACGTTAGCATCATCTTCCATTAGCCGTTCGAGCTGATTAGCTTGGCTAGTTAGGTGGCCTAGCTTAGCCTTTCTAGACTGGGTCAACCTCTGCAGCTTTTCCTCGACAGCCTTTTCTGTCATTTTTGATTCTCTTTTTCCACACACTAGTTCTTCATCACTCTCATGCATTATGACAAATTTCCACAGTAGCAAAGCTTGTTTTCACTGCTTACCGTGATTCTTCCTCCAAGTAGGCTATTACCTTCAATCCACAGTGCACGGCGTTGCTAAACATGATCCTTTTCAGTATTCCTTTTCCCAAAAAAGGAGCAAGAGGGGTTTTCTGACTAAATGTAGGGTAATTTCCAATAAACCAAGTTCAAAAAAGAAGAGTCTATGGCTGACGCGTGTTCCTGGTTTCCAAAAGAAATGCTTCCAGTTGCATTTTGATTTGAAGACTGTTTATTTATTACAAACTGAAGATGTGACAATGAACTCCTTCCTAAAAGGCATGACAGTTCCAAAAAATAGCAGTTATCCAGAACTAGCTGTGCACACGGTCAGAAAACCGTGAGACTCCTAACCTCTCTGTCCATGCTCCTCCCCTTCCCTCTCACACAGGGTTTTATGCTACTATTGCACTTACATACTTAAAGTGAGAGGTACCCCCTTTTAGGTTCCAATCCCAAAACAGTGACTTAAAATTACTTTATGTAAACACATATATTTTCACATTTATTAATCCTGAAAAGATGACCTATGTAATGAATCTATGAATTATAAAACAAACATGAACTCAATCGTAAATAAAAATATAAAGCAGACGTCTGGCGCTTACATGTATATATGTATATATATATACACACACACACACACATATATATATGAACAACCGCAGCTGACACAAAGTGCTGTACATTGGAACTATATAATAAAATTACATAAGATATAAATAAAAGCAAAAGTAAAATAATTAATTAAATAACTAATTTCATTACAAGAGAAACTGAGTCTCACTGAGGTTAAAAGCCAAAAGCGGGATTTAAGACGTGATTTAAAAGTGGACAGTGAAGTTTAGGATAATCTGACAGTGCTAACCTGTCAGATTATCCTAAACTATGACAAGAATAGGAAGACAAAGTTTTTCATTTGCATGAGTGCAAAGCCTGCCTTGTGATTGTGAGCTATTGTGCAGTGATGTTAGCACCCAGAACCGGGTTTGAAGAGTAGCTGGTGCCATGCTCCATGCCAGAGCTGCCACAACTCAGCGGCTGGTTAAGGGTGATGGAGAGAATGCGGCAATCCATTGGCTGCAGGCTTAGTATATTTCAGTCGGTGTAGTCCAATGGCAAGCGAGAGAGAGAGAGAGAGACCTGGTTTCTCTATCACTAATCTTGTCCGCGCAATACACTCGGTCTGCGAGAGCAATTAGATTCAGCACCGTTTCCAGTGCCTCTGCAGTGACTCATTGAAACATCTTCTGTGCTGATAAAGCCGCATCTCTATTCTCCCATACCACACACACACACACACACACACACTCAGTCTGTCTCAAAGACACATGCTGGACGTACAGTTAACTGTGTTCAGAGCGCAAAGACTGCGCGTCTTACTTTGGATTTGCAGAGCAGCGGGTTGGACGTGGACTTTATTGCGTTTTTCTTATGTGGTGTGTATTTCGCCTGAAGTCGGGACTTACATTTAAGTCAGACGGTGGTGATACAGGCTGAGGTAAGTGCGCTGCCGGCGGGATGTCATGGCGAGCCTCACAGCTTTCCCGAGCGAGAAATAACAGTGTAGATTTATAGAGAAGGGGAGAAGGTCTGTGCGTTTCCATGGGCTGACCCCCTCCTCTGCTGTCTCGCAACATAGCACAGTCCAAAGGGGATTCTTCCAGACACTGGTAACCTTAATAGAATCAGGCTTTTCCTTTTTACAGTTGGAAAAACTGTTAGGAGTCTGGCATGGCGATGTTTTCACCTGAAAACCCCGCAGCACGACAGGCTTGTTCTTGCGCACTTTCATTAGACTCCAGTTCACGTGAACGTGTTGATTAGAGAAACGATTTGCTGCAGTAAAGATGTCGGTTGATGCAGAAGATGATAAACATACATCTCAAATCCCGAACTGCACTTTTTGTTTATTTGTGTATTTCTGTGTAGACACGCAGACTTGGAATCGTGTCTTAAACCAAACTCTGCGCCCGTTGAACAGCTCGGTTACCTTTATTGCGACAACGCCGACACGATAGGCGGATGTATTCCACCAGCTTAAAAACGTTTTTCCCTCTAGGTGGCAAAACGTTTCAACACGCCACACACTCGCGTTTTTCCACAACTCTTGTGTGTATGGGATGCAACAAAGACGGGCATCTTCCAGCAGGACTTCTCTGCGTGCGTCTCTATCGAAGCATCCACAAGATGGTGGTGTGGATATCTGTACGTGGATTTTGAGAAAAAGGGAGGAAAAAAACAGGAAAAAAGGCGGTTAGAGTGGAAGGTTGAGTGGGGTTTGTCTCTTGCGTGGATATTTACAGCTTCATCGCTGCTAATGCTGTGGTTTCAATGGATCTGTGGCATTCACACTGGCTCCGTAACAGCAGCAGATTGCAGTTCCACACAGGCTGCTGGTTTAAAAACGGATGACCTTGTATGTGTTGTCATTCATGAACGCACAATGGAGTGGTGAACTTGGTGCAAAAGGGACCATAAAAACATAGACACACCCAGAAAATAGATGTGATGTGTGAACATCAGGTGAAACATATGTTTTGCATTTGAAAGCCGCTGCAGGAGTATTATTGATTATTATTGATAATCATATGATTCTCTAAAGAAATACATTCTTCAAACACCAAGACTTGAGTTTAGCAAAGCTTTGATTCATTCTGATGTGTGTGTGTGTGGGGGGGGGGGGGGGGGGTAACTCTCTCTCATGTTCAAAGAAGGGTGCTTGAAAGCATCATCTCTCTTAGAGAATGTTTTTACTGTTGCATGTTGATGGCATGAGCTACGCGCTTGGGCCTACCTTAACTTTTAGTTCATTGTGTCACTGGTGTCCACAGGGGCCAATGCAAAGGGCCGGCTCCTCTGTGATGGTAGAATAAGCAAACAGAGATGGACCCGACTCATGCTTAGCCAGTGGTTGTTCTGCCACCATGTTACCACACATGTGAGGGTGTGGAGTGTGAGTTTACCCCACAATGGCTTCTGTGGGTAGTTCATGTTTTGTCAAGTCAAGTCAAGTCAAGTTTATTTATAGAGCACATTTAAAAACAACCAAGGCTGACCAAAGTGCTGTACAGTAAATACAGATAAAAATACAATAGAACACAATTTCGTAAAACACCTCGCTGATCAAATAAAAAATAAATAAACAAATTAATTAAACCTTTCTAAAAGCCAATGAAAAGAGGTGAGTTTTAAGAGCAGTTTTAAAAGTTTCTAGGCTTTTGGAGAATCTGACGTGAGGAGGTAAACTGTTCCACAGTCTGGGTGCAGCCACAGCAAACGCCCTCTCTCCCTTTGTCTTTAATTTATACCTGGGAACATCTAAAAGCATCAGATCGGCTGACCTCAAAGATCTCCTGGGGCGATAAGTACTAAGGAGTTCTGACAGGTAAGAAGGTGCAGTGCCATTTAAAACCTTAAAAGCCAGCAGTAAGATTTTAAAATCAATCCTAAAAGCAACTGGGAGCCAGTGGAGAGAGCAAAGAACCGGAGTGATGTGGTCTCTTTTTTTTGAACCGGTCAACAGGCGAGCGGCAGCGTTCTGCACCAGTTGAAGGCGATGTAGACAGGAACGATCTAGGCCAGCATAGAGGGAATTACAGTAGTCCAGCCGTGAAGTAATAAAAGCATGGACCACTCTTTCTAGATCGTTCCTGCAAAGGTAAGACTTGACTTTGGCTAAAATCCGTAAATGACACCTGATGGGATGAGCCTGGCAAACACAAAGTGTCAGTGCATTTTCACATGCTGCTCAAAGCAGGTGGTCTTCTCCCTGACATTTGCAGGTTATGTTTACGTTAGATTGGTTACATAATTGGGGTACTTTCTCACATTGCTGCTAAACTGGAACAGGAATTACTTGGCACATGGGGTGTGTGTTTTTAGTAGAGTACTGTATGGAAACGTTTAGGTCTATGGCAACCTGCTAGCAACATGGTTGCTAGTAAGTATGAATACTTTCTTGTAAACATCTTGACCCCTTTATGCACATTTTCTATCAATGTGTCCATAAATTGGCAGAATTAGAGGGAGTTACCCACAGTTAATGTAAAAAATCAGACATCAGGCCCTTAAGTGGCTTGGCTGTGAAGAAAGTCCCAGCATTGTTATGCTACCATTACAAGACTTCTTGCAAAGTGCAGCCTCCTTGCTATTTATACCATTGCACCCCGTTGCAAGGGCCTGCCTTTATCAGGAAGAAGAAATTAAAAGTTAATGTTGTCGATTACAAGCTGATAAAAAATCAGATTGGGTTCTTTTTCCCTGAGAAATGTTTCTTTACAAAATTAAAATGATTAGTCTGCTTTCTCTAGGATACGGTGGCCGCGCATCGAGATCCCACACACTTCAAAAATCACCCTGTGATGATTAAACCAATCTTCAGACAAGTTATGAAAAACGAGATGATGAAGTTATTTGACTCGCCAAGGGATCAGAGTTAGCCTCCGGGTGCTTCTAGTGCTAAGCAGTCATATTGATGCAAAGAGCTCACAGTCAATAGTTATTGATCAGCACAAACATTTTATGTCATTTATATGAAATGCTATGAAATCTCTGAACTATATCGAAATGACTTTTGAGATGAAGAGCACAGGTGTAAACGTCATCGTCCTGGTAAAGGATACTTCAGGAAAACACATATTTAAGAAGCTAACAACTTGAGTCACTCATCATGTTTGTGTAACATAAGAAGGAGAAAATAGAGACATTCTTCACATCACAGCATATCTGAGTTTCTTTCTCTGGTTTAAAACCAATGTTAGTAGGCGAGATGGAAAATGCAAAACAGACATGCTATCTATCTATCTATCTATCCATCCATCCATCCATCCATCCATCCATCCATCCATCCATCCATCCATCCATCCATCTGGCCTTAGCACATCAGAGTGATTGCTGGAATTTCCCAAGTTTCATAGCATGTGTTTTAGGAGCGTTGGCCTCTTTCACACGTTCCCTGTTGCTGCTTAAGACACTTTTACAGTGAAGAGGGATTTAAGATCATTTATCCTTCAAATATTTCAGATTATTCAGATTTATTGGATGCCTTCATTAAAAAGCTTAGAATTTTCTTTAAAAATGTATTTTTCTCTTTTTTCTGCATGTGATATGCTCGTTTATTGTCTTGTTCTTTCATGCAACATCTACTAGTTATCTTCTGTCTAAGATGAGGCAGCTAGCTGTGGGTAGCATTTTCATTCATTGTTCCTTCACTTATTACCAACCAAAGCAGCCTCAAACCCCGATGCTCCCTCCACTTTCCTTTAAATTTGTGGTGATATTTTGTTGTTGGTGTGCAGTTTGATGTTGGCAGCACAGATTTCTTTGGTGGCGCTGCTCTAAAGTCAGCTGATCCAAGTAGCTTCTGGAGAAATGACACGTTTACTTTTTCCAGCCTGTAATCCATTACTGATTACTCACTATGTTCAAGAAAGACAGTGGTTGTTTCTGTAAAGTGGAGATTCTGAAAAAAACAAGTGTGTTATTAGCTTTGTCAGATTGTGTGCTTTGTTGTTATGACTTAGATGAATTTCAGAACAGTTTTATTAATAATCAATGCAGAAATCCTGACAACTCTAAAAGATTTACTTTTTCTTGCAACTGTATGTTGCAGTTCTATTGTTTTATGTCTGTTCAACTTCCTGTGATAGCCACAGGAGTAGAGAGTGCCTGACTGGATCATTTTATGATGATTGAAATGCAAATGACAGACTGCGGCTTCATTGATATTCATAAGACGTATCTCATATAATCATTACGAGTCAGAACAATGTTCACAATCTCCTGTGTGCTTCTGTCAAGGAGACCTATGGATGCATACTCTGTATTCAGCTCGAGCCATCTGAAGGACTTTTTTGAAAAACACAAACACACCCTATCCCCCAAACACACATCATAAAATGCCCCATTACTGCAAGTAATATAAACTCTGTCAATTTATCACACACACACACACACAAGGGAAAAAAAGAAAAACAAGCATATACCCTCAGTTAAGAATGAGTAACAATTTCATTTCATTTGCTGCATTTATGCTTTTACTGTTTGGTGACTCCTGTGCTGCCATGCGAGGCAGCGTGAACATAATAGGAGCCAGTGATGTACAGCCTGCGGTTGTAGTCAAACACCAAACAACTGCTCACTAAAATCAATACATCTTCTGTTAAATATATGTTGAATATATGCAGTTATATAATGTTACAGTGAATAAAAGCCCTTGCCCATTTTCAAAGGCATATAGCTTATTTCACATCATTTTCATTAATAAGACTTTTAAATGAGTCGAAACTTGCTTTTTCCTTATTATTTATATGCAAACATGTATAATGTTTTTATTTATGGGTTCCCTGTGTTAAGTAACCCGTAGTGGCTTGAAAAGCCAAAATTGTATTAATTCATCCATCAGTAGTTTTCTGCATGCGCTGATGAAGACATAACACTATGGCTCTTTTGTGGTGGAGGTTTTATTGCCCTTGGGAACTTGTAGAGCAATGTAGTGGAAGACCATGGTGGTCTGGTAAATCCTCTGAGGGAGGAAGAAAGTACAGGTGTAGGAGCCATAGAGCCAAGAGGCCGTCCTGCCTGACACCAGTCCTGACTCTTATAAGCACCTGAAACAAGTGAATGCTCAGCATTACCAGGTACACTACCAGTCAAAGTTTGGACACACCTTCTCATTTAATGTTTTTTTCATTATTTTTACTATTTTCTACGTTGTAGATACAAACTGAACACATCAAATTCACGAAGAAAGATATATGGAGTTATGTAGCAAAGAAAAAAATTGAGGAATAACTTTAAATATGTTTTATATTTAGATTCCTGACAGTAGCCGCCCTCTGCTGTGTCGACAGCTGCAAACCCTCGGCCTTCTCTCAGTGAGCTTCATGATGTCATCACCTGACATGGTTTCACCTCACAGGTGAGCCTGTCAGGGTTCATTGGTGGAGTTTCTTGCCTTCTTAATGACGTTGGCACCATCAGTTGTGTTGTGCAGCAGTCAGGTTGGTGCACAGCTGACAGCCCTATTTGACAACTGTTAGAATTCATATTATGACAAGAACCAATCGGAGTAGAGAGAAACAACAGCCCATCATTACTTTAAGAACTGAAGCTCAGTCAGTCCGGAAAATTGCTAAAACTTTGAATGTGTCCCCGAGTGCAGTCGCAGAAACCATCAAGACCACGATGAAACTGTCTGACATGAGGACCAAGAGCCACCTCTGCTGCTGAGGATAAATTCATTAATGCGGTAAATCTCCGTTAACGAGTTACCACGGATCGTTAAAGAGCTAACGGTGCTAACGCGTTGACACCGTGCAGCCCACACGGGCTGATCTGTGGTAACTCGTTAACAGGATTTACTTTAATGCAGTTATGGTGTTAACGTCATTTTAACTAGATCCATGCTGACAGCACTAATTATTATTAAAAATCATTACTTAAACATAATTTTGTGAATGCTTTGTAAAGTTGCTCTCAAAAACCTAAAAGAAAACTCGGTGCCAAATGAAGAAAATTTCAAGAAAGATGGATGTTCCAGTACTTTTTTGTTGAGTTCAATAGAAGTGTGAGATGACTTATATGGATTGAGGAATTTGGATATTGACGCTGCAGTTGAAGTAAGTTACCTGACAGCTGACGAGCTGCATGCTGCTGATATTCCAGGTCTTGCTTGTTAAAGCAAGTTCAGGTCAGGGCTTCCAGATGCCCACCTGGAAGCTGTACTCAGAGTTTCATCTGTAACATCCATCAGAGTAAATATGGCTCAGCTGTGTGAACAGAAGTGCTGCCAAGTGGCTGGCAAGAAAGAAAGCACAAATGGACTCAGAGGTGATTAGTTTATTGAGCGCAGTATTACAATATATGCTTTAAAAGGGAAAAAAGCACTAACTGTTAAAAATACATATACAAACAGTGTTGGGGAGTAACGGAATACATGTACCGCCGTTACGTATTTAGAATACAAAATATGAGTAACTGTATTCCGTTACAGTTACCGTTTAAAAAGGTGGTATTCAGGATACAGTTACTTTGTTGAAATAAATGGATTACACTGCGGTACTTTCCTGTTTCATATTGTCGCGGGTCAGCACTGTTTGGGTTTTGTTTGACAGCTACGTTCTGTTGTTCCAGGCGGCAGCGTTACGGTTGCCATGGTTACAGGGTGATGCTCTCTCTCTCTCTGTGTTTCCTGGGTGAGAGAGCGCCTTTTCGTTGTTGTTGTTGTGCTAAGCTAACAGGCAGAATGCTACAGATATAGCTCTAAAGAATGTAGCATCATGGGCAGTGTAGTCCGTGCTGCAGGGAGAATGGACTGCCATACACGTTATGTGTCTGTGAGCGCGAGGAGGGAGAAAAAGGGGAGTGGAAAGGTACGAGTTGTCGTCGAGCAAAAACGGGAGCTGGAAGCATGTAAATATAATAATAACCACTGCAGCCAAGAAGAGTGCCTGACGAGCCCAGTTGTAAGTAAGCTATTAAGACTCGACTGTACACCGTGTTCGTGTTTTCCTCCGAAACAATAAGTTCCGTTGGAGCAGCCTTTCAACGCCTCTCTCTGTCTCTCGCAAGAAAAATTGACCCACACAACAAAGTAAAGCTATTTTTCGGCTATGAGCCGACAGGGACCCCGCCGTATAAGTCAGAGGTCCCTTTACTACAGTTCGGAGTCGCGGACCTTCAGTAACAGTAATAAATCACACAGCAATAGTACATTCACATTGTTGTAAAAAGCACGATAATATATTAAGTAATCCAAAGTATTCAGAATACGTTACTGTCATTGAGTAACGTAACGGAATACGTTACAGAATACATTTTGGGGCATGTATTCTGTAATGGAATACATTTTAAAAGTAAACTTCCCAACACTGTATACAAATGTATATTTGTGTGTTTTTTTTAGACATATCACTGTAAAAAAAACAAAAAGTGCTGTTTTTACAGGAAAACGCTGGCAGCTGGGGTTACCAGGGACTTCCTGTAAAAAATACAGCAGCAGTAGATAGCTTTACACAGAAGATATGTAAACTGGAGTGGTAAAGGAATCAAATATTTAGAACATATACTAGAAGAAACAGAATTTATTTCATTTGACGGACTAGTTACACAATATGGGATCAACAAGAAAAGACTTTTAGAATATCAACAAATTAAATCCATAGTAAAAAAGAAATTTAAACCGGGTCAAGTTGAACTACAAACACCACCAAGTGTGGTTCAATTTCTTACTCTTAAACCCCCCAGATTACTATCCAAAATATACAGAATGCTTTCTAAAACAGATGAATCAATATCACTTCCTATTGCAAAATGGGAAGCGGATTTATCAGTTAACTTAGACCTAAACTTCTGGTCTCAGATTTGCTTAAAAACCTTTCATCTAATTAGAAATCCCAGTCTTCAATTAATTCAATACAAAATATTACATAGAGTGCACTATACAGGTCATCGGATGTTCAAGATGGGCTTTACGTCTACCAACAACTGCTCACACTGCCAAACCAATTCACCGGACAATTATATCCACGCTCTTTGGTTCTGTCCACCAGTTCAGAAGTTTTGGCGCGAGATATGTGAAGACTTATCGAAGTGTCTGAAATGTAACATTCCAACTTCCCCCTTAGTGTGTTTGTTGGGCAGCTTAGATAATGTCACTTCAGAAAAGAATATCGCCCATATGGTCTTCACTGCCCTATGCATAGCCAAGAAAACAGTCCTCATGAACTGGAAAAATAAAAACAATCTTAATTCTAACCAATATAGAAATTATCTATTAGATTACATTAGTCTTGATACAGCCTCTGCCATCACATCAGATCAATTGCTCTGGGCTCCTTTGATCAGCTCCATCACCTAGTGGGGGTGGGGGGTCATAGTTTGGTCCCGCCTTCACTGTTGTGATTGGTGTGGGGGTAGGGACAGGCTCAGGGCGTCGGGGGGGGGGGGGGGGGGGTCCCCAGGAGCATCTTCCTTGGAGGACTCAACACGGGGTAGCGGTCATGGCCCTTTAAGGGCTCTGTTGGCTCTCAGGTGACTGTTTCCTCGTGGCTGCGTGCAGCGGGGCTAGGGGAGGGTCTGTGCTGAAGGACGTGGGTTACTGACCTGGTAGACTGGCTGCCCCTGGGTGGGTCCGGGATGGGCGTGAGGTTCTGGGGGTGCTCCGTCTCTGGGCTGGGGCCCTGGCTGGGTCTTGGGGGCTTGGGTCCTGGTTGGTGTGTTGCCGGGGTTGTGGGCGGGTGGGTGCATGGGGCCCAGCCCTGGAGCAGGGTGCCGCCAGTGCATTGAGCCACCTGGGGGGCTCTTCAACTGGTGGGGGAGATTGTCACATCTTGCAGGAACTTTCCTCTCTTCAGGAACTCTCTGCAGGAGGGGGAGATACAGGAGAGGTGGAGGAAGATCTCAGCCTGGGCGTCTATTGTCTCATGTAGTCTGGAAGATGAGTGGATGGTGGGGTGGGTGCAGTTTTCTCTGTGGTGGGGTTGGGTGGACTGTCCCGGGCTCTGTGGGGCCGGGCAGCGCTGCTGTACTGGGCCCCGGTCTGGATGGGCCTGGACCCCCTTTCCCTGGTGGGTTGAGTATGGGGGTGCCTACTGGGGTCAGCGGGGGAGCTGGCCCCAGGGAGGGGTCACTTGCCCCTCCCTTCCTTCCCTCCCCATCTCCAGCTGCCTCCCCCTTCCCGCACAATTCCTCGTGCACAATTGAGTGTGGGGCCTCCCTGCTGCTGCGGAGTCGGGGCGGTCTGCCTCTCCCCACCGCAGGGAAAAGGGTAACACCACCTGGGTCTGGGTGCAGTTCCCCCCTCCAGGGGCAAGGGTACCTAGACCCGGTTTGTAGAGTACGCTTGGGGAGTGTGATCGTGTGTACAGCGTCTCTTTATGTCTGTCTCCACGTTGGTTGAGTGTGGAGTAAGTGCATATGAGAGCATGAGGGTGGGAATGGATGTTTGTATCTGTGTGTGCCTGTATGTCTGTGTCTATATGTCAGGTTGGGTATCAGACGCCACCTCTCTGGGGACACCTCAGGCCCTCCAAGGTTTGGAGGCCTATCTCCCCCCCCCCCCGCCCAACACCACCACTACCACCACCACTACTTCCCCTGCCAGTGGCGGACTCCCTCAGACATCGGTGCGTTGGTGGTTCTTTGTGTCCGGGATGGGCGTCCGGGTACACACTGGCTCACTCCTTGGTGGCTGCTTATCGGGGCCTGGAGCCTGGGGCTCGCTAGGGCCACTTCGGGGGTGGGGTACTCTCGGCCTCTCGGTCTGGGGCTCGGTCACTCAGGCACGGCTGGCTGCCGGCAGAGCTCACGGGCACGTCGCTGCAACCCCCCCTGGCTTCTGCTTCACGGAGGCCCCACACTCTGTTGCCCCTCTGTTGGTCTTCCTTGGTCTCTTGTGTTCTGGGGGCCTCTGGATGTCTGGAGTTTTGATCTCCTCCATACCTGCTTCATGCCCTGGAGGACGAGGCTGTGGCCCCCCCACACCCTCTAGCAGATCATTACATGAAGGAACCTTTTAAAAAAGTTTCTGATTCAATCTATTTTTGTCTCTGAAAAAATGTCTCTAAAAATTGTGATGCAAATTGTTGTTGTTTATTTCATGGAATTCATTTCGTAGAGTTCCTGTGATTGTTATGTATATTTTTATCTTGTTTGCATTTTATGTGCACCTGTGGGAATGACCCACTTTTACATGGATAAGGTGACATCCAGTCACCTTATCCTATAATGGTTCGGTCCAGAACCTATTTCAACAATCATCATCCCCATTAATGATGATGTTTATGTGTGAGTGGCTGATTGGGTCATTAGTTTTTTTATTTTCTGTTGTTTTATTTTAAATTAAGCACAAGCTGTTTGGTGTTTTGTAATAGCCCCAATGAAGGCCACAAGCCGAAACATGTTTGTCTGGTAATAAAGTTGTTCCTTAGGGTTTCAGGCAAAAAAAAAAGAGAAAAGAAAAAAAAAACAGAAAATATGTAAACTGATTTACAGTGAATGAAACACACAACTGTTAAATCTACAAAAAAAGAAATTAATTTCACACAACAATTGTTGTGTATTCATAGAATATTTCCTGTATTTTTTACATGTAATAATTGCTTATTGTGGATCCATAAATTGTAAAATTAAAAGGGAAATGTCAAACAAAAAACTAAATTGAACTGGTAAAACAACGGTGAAACTGTGCATTTTAAATGGAGCTGCTCTTTATATTATACATAAAATCTATTACTATGCTGTATTTTCATGTTTTAATGTAAAATTTGAAATCATAAACCTGCAAACATCTTACTGCTGTGCCTTCACTTAAACATGCAAAAATACATCTTCAGAAAAGACTAGTGAGGAAAATATCACTTTTGGGGAATTCATTTTGCAGCCATCCATCCTCATCCGCTTTATCCGAGGCCGGGTCGCGGGGGCAGCATTTTGCAGCCATTATCAATAAAACAATTGACAACAATTGGATGCATTTTTTCCAACTTACACAACAACTTGCACAGCAGTCACACAATTCAATCAAAATGCTATAAAACTGTGGAACATTGCCACAAAGCAAGAACCATCTTCATTAAACAAGCATGTGGCACACCCTCTACCAGAAAAAGTTACAGTAACCTGTTAAGACTAAAAAATGACATATTGTGCGAAAATTACCGTAATCACCATCCCGCACGACACATACTCTGCTGTCACCACAACCGTGGCCCTGGTCGATCGTGGCTCAAGAGTTGGGAGTTCGCCTTGTAATCTGAAGGTTGCTGGTTCGAGCACTGGCTCTGACAGTCTCGGTCGTTGTGTGTTTGGGCAAGACACTTCACCTGTTGCCTACTGGTGGTGGTCAGAGGGCCCGGTGGCGCCAGTGTCCGGCAGCCTCGCCTCTGTCAGTGCGCCCCAGGGTGGCTGTGGCTACAGTGTAGCTGCCATCACCAGTGTGTGAATGTGTGTGTGAATGGGTGGATGACAGGTTGTGTAAAGCGCTTTGGGGTCCTTAGGGACTAGTAAAGTACTATACAAATACAGGCCATTTACCATAACAATTGTTTTCCCCAAATTCAAGTTAAAATATAACCAAAATGCTTTGGGAAGTGAACACTGCATGGTCAAAAACATGTGTCTGTTGCAGTGATAAATCACACTTTTGCATTTTTAAAAAAAAAGGTTATAGGTAGTCAGATGTCAGCCAAGTCTTGGTCTGGCCCTGAATCTTGGCCAGGCTTGGACCCAGATTCAGACTGTTATTTTATAAAAACAGTCTGAATCCGGGTCCAAACCCAGCCAAGACTCAGAGCCAGACCTGGATTCCAGAGTCTCAATTACAATTGTTATAACGCGAGATTCTCAGGTCTGAGAAATAAGAAAGACATATTTGCTCACCTTTTGAAGAACCTCCAGAGTGGAAGCCAGCTCAGATAATGGATGTTAAAGTTGTAGTATTTATTAATGAAATTCATTTTGAAATATAAATATAATTTTTATTTAAATGAAATGATTAAATAATATATTAATGTTTAAATAAATACAGTGATTAAAAAATGAATTTGATGCACATGGCTCTTCTGGTCCTCCACAGCTATCATGTGTCTGGTGTAAACGTGTATTCAGGTGTTTTATTTGTTAGGCCAGCGGCCGCGAGAGTCGAGGCTCGGGTGTGAAATTGATGGTTTTCAGGGTTTTTGTCCTTAACTCGGTTTCCCTTGTTTTTTTTTCAAATGTTGTGGTTGTGTGTCTTATTTTGAAAGAAATAGTTACGCGTTACCATAGAGAGCATTAAGGGGCAGAGAGGAGGATGTTACTTTCGATGTTGTTGGTGCAAGTTACACAATTACACAGTGAATTGATGTTTAGTATTATATTTACAAAATAGCAGTTTTTGTCTTGGCTGCATCCTTTTATTTTGTTGTATTTATCCGCGACTCCTTAAAGGCCGGTCCGTGAAAATGTTGTCTGATATTAAACCGGTCTGGAGCAAAAAAGGTTGGGGACCGCTGAGTCAGGCCATTTCAAGATTTAAAAGGTAGCATTAAAGAAATATGAGCTCAAAGCATTAAAATGTTGAGGCACTGGTTGTGTTAGTTCAGTGAATGGAAGTTATTTGTAAGGGAAACTATTTCTACTTGCTGCCAACACAAATGTGTATACTTGTGTCTCTTTTCACAAACTAAATGTGAATCTGATCATGGAAACTAATGATCCTCGATACATATGGAGCACAGCAGCAGACACCCAGTGCATTGCAGGCAACTATAGTCACATGTTACACAGTGTTACAGGCATATACAGTGTTCCTGAAACATGAAAACTATAAAATTCTTTATCATTTTTTGTGATGACTTTAACTAATTACACTTGCTGCACTGCAGTGTCGCTGATCAGGGACATACTCTCTTTTCACTACATCCACACTCATTGTAGGGCTGATTGACTTTGTGATGTTAATGTTTCGGAAATTCACTCAGTTAGTGTTAGGGTGCCTGTACAGCCATTTGCCTTTGTCTCAACTATGTAGTCAACATTTTCTTCCCCTCTGTTCTGTTTTACTAATCATTATTGTAAAGCTGTTGGAATCGGACAGATCGGCACTTTGACTCTCTTACTAAGATCATCTATTCATGCAGTTTTGTTTTTTTCATTTTGAGAAAGGACTCAGTGCTGGTCAGCATGAGATTGAATCACTGATTTGGCTGCTTTCAGTGGCACTTAATGGGAGGATAATTAATCAACACATTTGGATTGGAGCTGATTTTCCTTAACCAATAAAATATGAAAACTATATAGTTTAAAATGAAGAAGGTGCTATAACAGGACCTTGAATTAATATCAGTGAGATGCTTCAGAGCCTACAGGATAGATTTATAATTCCAGGAACTTTCCAGAACTCCCTCACCAAAGAAAATGTGCTGTTATTGACTCATTTCCACCAGTCTCAATCCTTCACAGTCCTCTGCTCGCTCTTTTCTTTTGTTCTGGAGCCAACAAAGTATTCTCATTTTTAGCTATTGGGCAGCAAGCAGTGAAAATGAAGACGTTTTCAGAATAACTGCAGGACACCGATGCCTTCAGTCACTTTAACAAAACAAAAACCAATGTGATGATGATGATGATGATAACAATAATAATAAAGTATAGTTAACACATGTTTTATTCAAATTAATGTAAACACAATCAGCAGAGAGTTACGAGTGTCGCAGAGGTCAGATCAAACTTTGACTTCATTCCTGGCCACCAACACAAAACAGCAAAACAGGATGTAGGATGGAATATGGAAAACAGGAAGAGTTGTTTAGACTCGTATACACTTTATAGTATATTTATTTACACTATTTGCTGCTACTTTCACTCAAAATGTGGTTAGGTACATGCAGCCAAACTGGTTGTTTAATATAAGACGAATCGTGGTTCTGCTTGTTAAAAAGCAACATTTTGAAACCATTAATGTTTCAATCTATGATGCAAAACGACACATAGAAACATTACAGTTGGGGGTGAGGTCAAGGTAAGTTTAAAGAAAACCTAAACCAAACAATATATTCTGAGAGCACAGAAAATCATTTCAAATAAAAGTTTGAACACTTTTTAAATTAAAGTCAAAATTTTGTCCTTCGTCCTAACCAACAAAACCATTTAGGAGATAACCAAGGTTAAGTTCACCCTCTCAAGAACATACGTGTGCATACACATCATATATCCAAGTAATTTTTCCCTAGTAATTTGCTGAATTAAAGATGATTAATCTGCTCAGACTCATCTGGTAAACTGCAATAACACTGTAAATATGTCGTAGTGGAAACACTCAACATGCTTTTTGTTGTTCTTTTAGGACTATCTATCTCGTCAAGCTGGACTTGAGATAACCAAAGTGTTCTTCAGAGTGCTTTCTTCTGGGAGTGACAGTTACCCAGCAGCCATCAACCTCCACAGAGTCTTGGGATGGGGAGCTCTGAGAAAGCTGCTTTGACTGGCCGGGGCTCATGTGCTCAACTTGCATCCTGAGGAGAAGCAGGCAGCTTCTTGGTGGGGTGCCCAGGACCCAAGCGTGGACCAAAACCACAACCTGCCAGGCTCGGGCTCAGCACAAAAGGAGCATGACAGCATCTGGAGGCCTTTCATGGATGTGTTACTGCATGGCTAAGGTCAGCATTCTGTCGTGGATGGGGCTGGTGTTGATCTCGTCAGCTATCGTTCAAGCCCAGCAGCACCCTGTAGTCACCACCAATTATGGGAAGTTGCGGGGAGTGAAACTTACATTGCCCAATGAGATACTGGGACCAGTGGAGCAGTATTTGGGGATTCCATATGCAATGGCCCCAACGGGGGAGAGGAGGTTCCAACCACCAGAGCCCCCCATGTCGTGGCCCGGTATCAGGAATGCTACTCAGTTTCCTTCAGTTTGTCCTCAGTTCTTAGAGGACCGCTTTTTACTCAATGATATGCTCCCCGTGTGGTTCACGGCTAACTTGGATACAGTGGTTACCTACGTGCAGGAGCAGAGCGAGGACTGCCTTTATCTGAACATCTATGTCCCCACAGAGGACGGTAGGAAAACCCCGTTTTTCTGCTCGTTGTCATGTGTCTGTGTTTTTACAGCTTATATTTCACTTTATTTGAGCTTTAGTATTCCTCTGGCAGACTTACATTCATCTCCCAACACCTGCTCAGTCTCACATCAATCTGCCACTTCCATTTTGTAATGATTCTGCAGTTTTGTATTGTGTTATGACTAAAGCACAGCTCTTTCCTTGACAGACTGCTTTCACCGTTCCCTGAAAGACATTTACTAAGTGAATTATTCATCCACTAATAGAAGACATGAGCTTGGATTAGATGTAGACAGGTCTGCATCACCTACAGGTGCTGCGCCGGGGCAATGACCCAATCCTCTTTTCAAATATACATTGTTAAAGCGCCACATTTCCTTCAAAGTTCCATGAATCCACAGGGTAGTAATGTTAAATAATTTACATAACAATATTTTTAAAAAGAATCACAATTGTTATTTTCTAGTTAACTACATCTACAAAACATTTAATTGTTTTTTGTGCTGATATAACAAAAACATGGTATATACAGGAATTATAATTCTGCAAGTCAGTTGCTAATAAAAGCACATTTTAAAACCTCTTTAAAGCAGAGTGAGTAGCACAATGGTGATTATGACATGATTTAATGACGTGAGAGATAAAAAGTCGCTACCTGTTAATTTTAGCTAATAACACTGATATGTTATCATTCATATTTCATTTCAAGAAAAGATGTGATGATAAATACATCCTGTTCAGTATTACAGAGCATTAATTTTTTTGAATCAACCTTATACTGAATTGATCCATAAATCCACAGAGTCACGTGTGACATTCAGGTGACTCCTTACTGGAACTTACTTAAACCGTCCATGGAACAGGAATCGAGCTACCGATGGAGAACTGGGAGAAAAAACAGAAGCACAAGGTTATGGGACAAATAACTCAGCAATAAGCACTAATGAGCGAGCCAAATTAGCACCATGGTGGATTCATAAATGCACAGTCATTATGAGAGGATGCACTGCAGGTGCAAGAGTGCGAGCCTGGGAAGGGCAGTTCCACCTGTGGGCAGAACACAGCCCCCCTCTCCACCTGAGAGAGCAGAGAGAGAAAGCACAGGTAGAAACCTCAAACCTGTCAAACACTGACAGTTTGCTTAAGGTCGATAAAAACTTTAGAATGGTCTTTATTGAGATATGATACTTCTGCAGTTTCATTATTGGGTGAAAGTCATGTAAAGATAGAGGAGGATAGTTGTTGTCTGAGTTTATGACCAAAATATAATGAATCTCCCACATGTATGTGTGAACTCTGTAACAGAGGTGAAACATATGCAGTGTGGTCAGCAGCTTGGTGAGGATCACCTGCACAAGCTGTCAACAGATTCTTCTGACCAGTTACCCACGACTGTTGCTTACATACTTTAAGTGATGCTTGCACATTTGTATGCCTGTGATTAGCTAATCAACACCTGTCTTTTGGTGGTCCTGGTCAGGTTGTCTGATTTTCTTTTCCAGATTCTAATTGCCGATTACCTTTTACCTATTCATTTATTACTTACCGTATTTCCCGGACTACAAAGCGCACCTGAATATTAGCCGCACAAGCTAAAATCAGGGGAAAATCCTGTTTTGTACATACATTAGCCGCACCTGACCAAAAGCCGCAGGTGTTTCAATGTTGACTTATCATATGTAAGAGAATATGCACAAAGGGAATTGTCAGGAAAGAGATGGCTGTTTGGAGACACACCCCTTTTATTAATATTTTGAAAAACAAGTTATGGATACATATTTGCACATGTGCTGTGCTTCATAAATGAGTAACAAATGTAGTACATAACAATAACCTACAGCACACCAGAAAAATTGATTCGGACTACTTTTTAGGCTCAGGTGCAGTGACACAGCTTTAACAAGAAGAAAAGTCAGTCATTCACCACCATCTTCCTGCCACTAAAACCACCAAAGTCCTCTCCTCCAGTGTCGGATACGAACAGGCTCAGGGTGGCTTCGTCATCCACTCTCCGCTTCTCTCCTTCGTTGTCACTTTCAAAACAAAAGAAATCCTCGTTGTCAGTGTCAGAGTCGAACACCCTCAGAAGGGCCGTGGCGGTGTCCTCCTCTCCATCATGCAGCAGTCCAGCCCTTCAAAATCCGTTGGTGATCGTGGATGTTTTCAAACTTTTCCACGCTGTCAGATTCCACCGGTGGAGTTGGGCATAACTTGCTTTTCGCAAGTTTATCGCCGCTCATCATCCACGCCTCCCACTGAACGCGTAGCGCTACTTTGAAGTCTGTTTTTCGCGCTACTTCGTACGGCACTACGTTGCCTGGCGGACGGACATGTGACCAACATACCACTCTTGAACCCCGATCCTTCCGCCAGGCAACGTAGTGCCGTACAACAGCGGAACAAACAAAACAAATCCTCTTACGATATCACAAAAATCATGGACAATCCATAGAAAAGCCGCACCTGACTAAAAGCCGCAGGGTTCAAAGCTGGTGCAAAAAGTAGCGGCTTATAGCCCGACATTTACGGTACTTGATTTCTTTGCAAATTTGATTTCTAGGGCTCAGCCAGTGAGGTCTCCTGACAGTCAGCACACAGTGGTTGAAATAACCACACGTTTCCTTTCTTCTTTCTTTTTTCTTTTCCAAAGAAAGAGGAAATGCAAAAATTCTTGTCAAATGGCTTAGAGTCCACGTTGCTGTGTTAACCAAGAGCACTGTTTGATTAAATATTTTTTAAAAAGCATGAGGTTTGAGTGGAAGACTTCTACGTTAGCTGATTTTCCACACGCTCTTGTTTGAAGGAGTACTTGTGATTTGGAGTAGGTGTGCTAATGGTACCAGCCGAGCACTTCAACAATTCAGGCTCTGCAGCATCGTCTGTGGACGGGATTCTAAAAGCACAGTGTGTAACTCGGAGTCAATGAAGATCAGGGGCTGTAGATCTGTTGTAGACTCTGAAAGGACAGTGAAACACATCAAGTTGTGTGTCTGGCTCATATCTTTGACAGTTCCATGCTAAATTTAGTCTGAGCCCTTGAGTACGCTGTAGATTAAAAAGTGCTGAAGAGAGGGATAATCTCACAATCCTTCTTTGGTGCACAGTTGGGAGCTAATCTCAAATTATTAAGGACTATTAAGCACTTCCATGCAAAACACACACACACACACACACACACACAAACACACACACACACACACACACACACACACACACACACACACACACACACACACACACACACACAGACATATAAAGATATGGATTAGTATAGACTAATATATACATACCATATGTATATAATAGTCTGATACTATGTGATAAACTGTTTGAGTGTTCTTGGCAAATGAGACTGTTTTACTGCATAAAATAGTCCTGATCACATCTGGTTTGTGCAGTTCATCACAGCCGGGCGGACGAGGGGAACTCAGAGTGTCGGACTCCAGATTGTCAGTCTGGTGATTCAAACAGGATCTCCTGCACATAGTCCTCATTTACAAACACATTACAGCTTACAGGTGGATTTACCTGTTTCAGGGCAGCTGGCCAAACAGTGAGAAACCACTTATGGCTTGAGAGATAGAGAGTGAAGCTGGATAGCACATCCTTGGTTTGTTAACATAAAACTCAATGTTGCAGCCAGAGACGCTACAAAAGTGGACACCCCCCCCCACACACACACAGACTGATTTTTAGTTTTGTTCTCATTATTTTCATCTGAGTTATCAGTTCTGTCACCAGTTACCTAACTTAAACCAATGTAAGTCAGTTAGCCGCAACCAACTAACCAATGACGTTATGTTGTGTGCTGGCACAAGATGGCCCTAAACATGCTCTGATAACTTTAAGGACTTATTTCTTAATCCCACCTTCACAAGTCTATGTCAGTTTTTAAGAGTCGGGCTCCATAGTGTAGTGTCTCATGTCCACTTTAGAGTTCCCAGTTCTCAGACTGGTGATGGTCTGTGTAGGATACAGAGCATTACAGCGATTGCACTGTCACCATTTTAGGCTCATTTTCCCTCCCGAAGGACAAAAAGGCAAGTTTTAAATGCGTGATAAGCCTGTGTTTAAATTGAATTCTCTGTGCAGCATCATTTAATGTTTGGTAAAGTTACCTTACTATAACTAACTGGCTTTTGCTGCATAGTCAGACTGTTAGCAGATAAAATATTTGTACTGGACTTTTTGGAGTAAAGACTCGCTATCCTTGCTACCGTCCCCTGAGTGCCGGAAAGAATGTTATAATAAGTCACATAAATCCCACTGTTTTGTTGAAGTTAAATGCAGTGTAGTCTTCTTACAGCAGGTAAACTCCATGTAGATAATGACTATATAATGACTTATACATACATATGTATGATTTAAAATATTTACATAGAAATTATGCAAAATTCATGTAGAAACTAAAGTAGACTTTTTCCTCTGTTATACTCAGCTTGGACAGCTGAGACAGTTTCCGTGTTCTTATAAACATGTATGTCTGTGATGCCCACCTGTCCAGTAACTCTTAGCTGTATTCTTTTTATTGTCGTTGTGAATGAATATTGGTGTCCTGACTTGAGTGTTGAGTGACATCGATGACCTTTTTCACTCCTCTTTCAAACTATCTGTCTTCTCTGTTTAAAATGTGGACATTTTCAGAGTGACCCTTTAGTGCCCAACTCCAGTCCTCGAGGGCCGGTGTCCTGCAGGTTTTAGATGTGTCCTTGATCCAGCACAGCTGATTTAAATGGCTAAATTACCTCCTCAACATGTCTTGTAGTTCTCCAGAGGCCT
Organism: Rhamphochromis sp. 'chilingali'; assembly: GCF_963969265.1. Taxonomy (NCBI): domain Eukaryota; kingdom Metazoa; phylum Chordata; class Actinopteri; order Cichliformes; family Cichlidae; genus Rhamphochromis; species Rhamphochromis sp. 'chilingali'. The sequence continues at coordinate 1,247,606 of NC_137931.1, read as the reverse complement.
GGTAATGAACTAATCATGTGATTCAGGTGTGTTGACCCAGGGTGAGATCTAAAACCTGCAGGACACCGGCCTAGAGTTGGACACCCCTGCTTTAGATGCAGCTTTACAACTGAGTCTTGTCCAATCAAGGTGGCTCTTCTGTAAAAATAGGGGAAGGTAGGAGTGGTTTGAGCTCCTGCAGAGTGCGGTTGATCTTATTCTAGAGTGCTTCTATAGTGAGATGGACTTGTGTTTTCACTCAGACGTTGGTTTTGTACTCTATAAAAATTAGCTCAGCTCTATGTGTCCTGATTGTGGATCCAAAGAGGAACCACAAACCACAGAGACTTACAGAGTTTGAATGTACCTACATGAACGGCTGCAGAGTTGCACGTGTTGTTAACCGTCCTATTCTCCTCAAATATTACCAACCCATTTCACCCTGAGGGATATTTGCCTCCAGACAATGGTAAACATACAACTGTTGACCAAGTGTTTGTGTCAGGCACTTTGTTTATTTTTGGACTACATAAATAGCCCCATTGATAATGAAACTCTAGCGCCACCATCAGGCCAAACGTTTAATTTAGAATAAATGTATCTTGAAAAGTTTGCATTCAAATCTTTTCATAATAACTGACAGCATTAATGACCACAAGTGGATGAACCCTATTGGTTTTTGGTGACGGCGTGCCCTTTTCTCTAGCGCCCCCATCAGGTCAAACTTGCCTATGTAAATTGCATATTCCAGGCAAAGCTGGACTGTGCATCACATGCTGCCCACGTTCTGATGCCATATTTGGCAGGTTTGCTCGGCATACGAAATGGACAGCAGCCACGAAACCAAGGATTTGTCCACAGTCATGGGGGTCTGAATTGTACCGCAGGGGTAAACACTGTACCCACTTGTGCCACAAGTTTGTCACGTTCTTGTCGGACCTGCCTTGTTTCCTCGTCATCAAAGCGTATAACCTGGGACAAAACTTGGAAGGTCTTGAGAGACATGGTGGCTGGAAATATTGCCCTTCTAGTCTCCAAAGGCTTATGTTGCTTCACCTTTTGACTTGTAAACTCCTTCCAAAATGAGCCAGCCAATGTAAGCTTCAGTTACATCCAAGTATTTCCAGCTGTCCCCATAAAGCATCTCTAAGTTTGTCATTCAAAGTACATCGATGGTGTCAAGGAGAGCTAAAGTGATGACTTGATGTCCTCAACATGGCTGATTGGTGGGGTCTGGAACCATTCTCATAATATTAGCCTCACTCAGTTTATCCTGTTTTTGGAGTTGGGAAAGGGACCACATCATTGGAGGGGACTGTTTCTGCTGGTGGCTGAGAGACAACAGGAGGGTCAACACTCTCGTTCTCATCAGATGAGAATTCCTCAAAATCAGTGTCCTCCTCAACATGATCCTCTGACACAGTCTCCTCCAGGTCTCTTTCACTGTCAGAGTTGTGCCAAAACCTCATTGGCAGTAAAGCTTTTCCCAGAGGACATTTTTTTAGAGAGCATACGGACTGCAGAGTACACAGTGCACCGAGAGTAATCATTTAGATAGAAGGCTGTCATGGAAGCTTCGTCTGCCACACTTTGAACTGTGTATTTACCTTTTTTTTAATAAATGTAAGGTATAGTTATAGAACTGTGTTAGAGGAACAAAATTTCTTTTGTATTGATTTCTATGCATTTCGACACTTGAAGAACATGAGTTACATTTATGCAAATGAGACTCTAATTCTATGTTAAATCATTGGATTTGTAGATTTATTTTTGATGACCGGTGAAGTTCGGCCCATTTTTATTTCTGAGAAGCTCTTCTCTAAGATCCTCTTTTTATACTCATGTACACCCACAACTGTTTCCAGCTGTTTTGTTTTAGTAGGACTGACTGTCCCAGCATTTTGTTGCATCCAGCCATCAGATTCAGAATGATGTATTATTTCTCTTAAAGTTTTCTGACTTTAAACATTTGATATATTTAAACTAAGAAACATATTGTCTTCTGTCAGTACACTCAAAAAACAGATTCAGGTCCTCCTTTCAAAGAACACATGCAAATTATGTTAGTTGTTCACAAATGCAATTAAAAAATACCAAATTAATTTGATTTTCTTTGTGTAAACCTAAAATTATTCAAAACCAGCAGAGGCTGATTCTGAACACAAAATGAATGAGTTTGTTGGGGCACTGGGGGTAGGAGGAGTACATTTTTGCACTTAAGTATTTGTAAACTCAAAGAAATCAATTCAAGCCCCTCTTTAAGCTTAAACATTATTTTTAATCTCATTCAACGCAAATGTAGCACTCCAGCGTTACTGCAATTATTATTCGTGTGGTGAACCTAAATTATTTTCTCTCAAAGCAGTCTTTGTCACAAGAACACAAAGTTACTGAGTTACACAACGGTCCGCCTTCTTTGAAAATTTTGCGCTCTTTCAGGATCACCTAAATGAATCCAGCTGCTCTTGGCCTCTCTGTACTTTTTGGATAAAACTACACCTTCAGGTAAGGTAACATATTATTTTTCCATATATCCAATTGTGTATTTCTTTATCAGCTAAATCTATAATGCTATTTATCATAGAAGCTTGTAACAGTTGTTTTTTGAACTTTTGGTGGTGCTACCATTCTCTTCTCTGCTTGAATACAATTTTTTTTTTTGACAATATAGCCAGGTCTTTTCAAAAGTGCCTTGTTTTAGAGGAGAAATTGTGTAGCTGCCAACTTTTAAGTCGGAGCGTGTGCTAGCTTATTAGCAGCTAGCCATTGTGCTCAATGAAAGATGATGTCCTATAGCTAACTTCTTTCTTACTGTTTTCTTTTTATAATCTAAAAATATGGTATTCTGTGTTTATTATTATATGCCATTTTCTAGTAGAAAGTATCGTTTTGAGGTGTCTTTAAAAGCACTACATAGTTTACTGAGGGTGCTACCAAAAGCGAACCATGTGGCCGGAAGAGTAACTGCAGGCAGCACAATGCGCACTCCCATGATGTTCAAACCTATTTATTATTATAAAAGATTTCGGCTACGTCCACACTTACACAGGTATTTTTGAAAACGGAGATTTTCCGTTTTCGTTTTAAAAAATAATCCCGTCCACAGGTAAACGCAAAAATGAAGGAAAACGCTGCTAGGAACATGCCAAAGCAACAGGTGGCGATATATTCCTAAACTCAGCTAAAAACAGTTTAGGTCTTGACAAACTTCACTGATGGTTCAAATGTTTAGCAACTTTCAGTGTGTTGATTCAGCAGTCTGTATTTAAACTTCTAGTTTATTATATTTGTGTATGTTTTATTTCCAGGTGAATGCAGAGTTCCTGCGGATCACTACAAAACCCCTGCAGGCGAAGTTCTTGGCTCAGCTGGACAATTTAACAGACAAGCTGATGCAAAATTTTCAGGGGAGCAAAGGAGCAAAGGGCCAAAAGATCAAGGATATCATGGCGATCAGTAGTTTGGTCGGTACTAATGATAAACCCATCAATTAAATGCAATCAATCAATTCCATTTTTTTCACCCTTTTTTTTCCACCCTTGCATTAGTATGATGACATCGACATAAAGAGGGAGCATACTCTTAAAAGCCTGGTGATCTACTTTAATGAAGATCCAGACCTACTGTTCAAGGAGTATCTGGTACGCTTATCACACCTTCTTTTCTAGATTCAATTTGAGTTAGGTTCATCGCACACAAAATCCTCATATATTCAAAAGAGACAATATAATTGTGAAATAGTATTATTCTTAATAGTCATTGTTGAAACTTGCACTGGAGAGCACTTTTTAAGGGGATAGTTTCAGCAAAAATTCAATTGTTCATTCTTTTGGTGCTGCCATGTAGGTATCTACTGCCTCTATAAACACAGTAAATGTGGACAAAACATTCATCCATTTTCTGTCAGTGTTTCAATTCAGTTTATTTATATAGCGGTATATCACAACAACAGTCATCTCAAGGCACTTCAGAAAGTAAACACTCCAGTGGAGTTCAGTTTATTATGCCAATTAGTAAAAAGTCTTCATTATAAGGAACACAGCAGATTGCATCAAGACACTAACTAGTGTCACTGCCATTACAGCAATCTCCTGGTTTCAGGAATAATGTGCATAAAACAAGCTGTTTCAAAAGGTTCCCAATTGTGATGAAATAAGGGAAATTGACCCAGCCCACACACACACACACACTGATAGACACTGGAGGAGCTCCTGCTCTATATCAAGCCCCTCCCAAAGGGAGGTACATAATACCTGAACCCAAACTATTGATAGGAAACAGATTGACGGGTTTTATTTATGTTTGGAGTGTTTATAGAGGCGGTAGAGACCTATGTTTCAGCACAAAAGGATACAAAAGCTGAGTTTTGCATAATATGTCCCCTTCCAAGTGACAGAGCCCTTAAACCTGAAACAACCTGTTTTTCAGACCTCCTCCACTGAGGATGAACGGTTGAGGTCCACTGCAGCAACTGTCACTGTATTTACACCATCAGAAGAGAAGGGATTCAGGAGCCAGAGGATGTTGGAGTTGTCATTGAAGGTACTACAGTTATGAACAACCTCGGTAGTGTCATCATGGCATTCATCGTCCTCTTTGGACTGATTTATGCACTTGATCTGAGCTATCCAAATGACCACAAGTATACGTTTGAGTTCTGTCAGAAGATTTTGATGAATCTGGATGGACAAAGGCTCAGTACAAAGATGCAGCAAATGAAAATGAAGATGTTTGCTTAGGCAAACAAGACCCAGCACAAAAGTTGATTTTGGCCTTTTTATATCTTTTGTTCAAACTGTGACCTTTTTTTCTTTCTTTTTTTTGGCCAAATGGAAGTTGTCTATTTTTGTCTGCTGTTATGTTGTGAGTGATGTGACCTTTAATCTGTACTACTATAGATGGATGAAAGGACTGGGGATTTAGCTCAGAAAAAGTTTCATGGTTGTAACCACCATTTTCTTTTTGATTGCTTTTGGGATTTGCAAAGGTAATAGAAAAATGTTGACAAGTTTTGTGTCTTCCAGTGTTTTAAAGTTGGTCTTCCCGTTCTTATAAGCTTGTAAATGTTTACATGTAATTGGTTTTGGAGAAGTAAAGTTGAAAGATTTTTTTTTTATTAAAATACCTCCCCCTTGGTAACAGAAAAATGTTCGTCATGAAAACACACACACACACACACACACACACACACACACACACACACACACACACACACACACATATATATATATATATATATATATATATATATATATATATATGTGTGTGTGTGTGTGTGTGTGTGTGTATTTATGTATTGTTGGGTTGTTTCAAATCTTCAGTGACTGCCATACTATGGTGTGAATTGCAATGTTTAGTAGGTTATCATTGTGAATTTGCAAGTGTCACTATAAATATATACAATGATTCTGAAGTGAAATCTGATTTTACAGATTCCAGTTTGTTTTCAGTATTGCCTAGTAGTACAGAGGTGTGTGCTATTCAGATTTGACATTCATTACAAATGTACGTCAGCACTTTTTTGTGAGCACTTTGATTTTTGTTAAGGTTGATTTGACCATGTGACATGTATGTTTATTTACAAAATATTCTGTTTCTGCTTTTAATTCAAGTGAATAAACCTGAGTTGTAAAAACAAATTCATTTTGTCATTATTTTAATTAGTTTTCTGGTAATGAAAATTATGATTTAGTTGAACTCAAAATAATGATTTCAATGCAATGAAAATCTAGCTCAAGTGAATGACATTGTATTGAGTTGGACCAACCAAAACCTTTCACATCATTTTAATGTACTTTTTTTCATTTTAGCAGTATTTACGAAATTGTGTTCTACTGACTCAATTTAATTGAATTGTCATGATGTATGTAGATTAGGTTGGACCAAAATAGATGTATTACGTGGAAAACCTGCCATCAGTCCAATTGAGTTCATCCAATGACTTATTTTTTTGAGTGTAGGATATGGGTTTATGAAAGTTCAAACTGCAGGATTATTGTTTTATTTTACATATCAAAACTTTTTTCAGAACCAGTTTATATTTATCCAAGTTTTTATAAAATTGTCACTCTCTTTGTGTTTATACACAGCCAATACATTTAATAATTAGTAATTCATTTTAACCTCTGGCTGTCTCCCATGTGTTTCTTTTGTCCCATCTCCTTTTAGTCACTTCCCTTCCCCTTACAGATAAACCAGCAGATGACTGTGTTTTGCAAATAAAGCAATATTATTGATATCTCTTATCCCAGAGACACATTTGGTGCAGATCTGTAATGTCAGTAACAGAGCTTTGTTTGTCTTCCACAGTGGGAGTGTTTTTTTTAAATAGAAGATTTCCTCTTCAATATGCTGTACAAATGCTTTAAATAATAATAATAATAAATTTTATTTATGAGCGCCTTTCAAGTCACCCAAGGACACTTTACAATAAGAAGACACCTAGTAAAACAATGGCAAGATAAGAACAATAAAACAAAAGCACAAGATAAAATTGACAAACAGTGGATTCACAGTGAATATGCAGATTTGAACAGATGGGTTTTGAGTTGGGATTTAAACTGGGGGAGAACCAATGTTTCTTATTTCAGGGGGCAGAGAATTCCACAGCCTGGGAGCAGAGCAGCTGAAAGCTCTGCTTCCCATGGTGGTGAGGCGAAAGGAAGGTACAGCAAGCTGGATAGAAGAAGAAGAACGAAGTGAGCGGGCAGAACAGGTGGTGGTTAACAGGTCAGAAAGGTAAGGAGGAGCGAGGTTATGAAGGGCCTTGAAGGTGAGCAGAAGAAGTCTGAAAATTATCCGGAATTTCACTGTGAGCCAGTGAAGTTCCTGAAGAACAGGTGATGTGCTGGTAGGAGGGGTTCTGGTGATAATGCGAGCAGCAGAGTTCTGAACCAGTTGAAGCTGATGGAGGGATTTTTGGGGGAGACCATGCAGAAGAGAGTTGCAGTAGTCAATACGGGAGGTAAGAAGACTGTGGACAAGAATGGACGTAGACTGGGTGGAAAGAGAAGGAAGCAATCTGTTAATATTGCATAGATGGAAGTAGGTAGAACGGGTGAGATTATTGATGTGAGATTTATAGGAAAGTGAACTGTCTAGGATGACACCAAGGCTCTTAACCTGAGGAGAAGGGAAAACTGTGGGGTTATCGATGGTGAGTGAGAAATGGTTCGCCTTCAAAAGGTTGGATTTGGTGCCAATAAGGAGAATCTCAGGTGGGTTCCAAAGTTACAAAAGGCCTTAGTTCAGTTGGGCTAAATCGAGTCACTCTGTTCACGTTGGTTCTTTCACTTTCCTTTTTTTAAATGCTCTTCATCAGGATACATACATGACAAAGGCCTCGACTCAGTGATTCAGAATAGTGTTACTGAAAACAGATAACAGTCCTGCAGGTGACAGACAGAATTGTACCTATATTTTTATTACAATGAAATGAAACCTCTAAATATAAAGTGTCATGAGAAGACTGCTGGGACTTTTCTCCAAAGCTCTCTGAGGTCTTTTCAGTTTGTGGTGAATCAAAAATGCTGCAGCAAAGACAACAAATAGAAGCCGTGGTGATGTCTCATCTTTCCTTCCATGTTTGAAGCAATAACCAGGCCAGAAGAGTAATAATAGTAATAATAATAATAATTGGAATAATAATAATAACTCCACTATTCATTCACTCTCACATTCACACACTGGTGGAGGCAGCTACAGTTGTAGCCACAGCTGCCCTGGGGCAGGCTGACAGAAGCGAGGCTGCCATATCGCCATACCTGTGCAAGTGTTGTTATAGTTACTGTGCATTGTGATTTGTGTTTGGTAGGAGTTGACCTATAAAAGATTCAGCCACATGCAATTCTTGGTACAGGCAAAGAAACGTACCGACCCTCATTTTTTACTGTTTTTGTTGAAATCCTCCATAACAGATGCTGTTCAGCCCTATTCAACACTGCAATGACATTTATCCAACGGGGTCTCTGAGTTATTTTAATGCAATTTTGAAAGCTGTGGGAGCCGCTGTGTTTGGAGGTGACTCTGTAGGAAAGCACAACATAGAGGCTTTAGACTACAGCAGGCCACCTACAATGGACTTTTTACTTTGACATTACACAAAATGTGAAGCTTGTGCAACATCTGTGGCTTGATAAATGGGCCAAATATTACATTGCATCCTATGTCAGCATCTCATTAGGTCTTATTATTGCACATATAGAACCAAAAGTGTGAGGCACAGTGGCTAAAAGAGTTATAATAAATTACCTCTACAGACTGAGCTCAGCAGGGAGTGACATGTGTATCCCAGTTAGAGCTCCCTTCACTGTCCATCATATTTATATCCCTTGAGTCGGCCTTTTCAGAAATCCAGTGTAATGTCAAAATATCCTGCCAGCTGAGGATCAGACTGGATTTATAGTTTTTCTGCACCTCAAGTGAGTTGAGAGATTAAGACACCTATTCTTTGTCATCCAAAGTTGAAAGAGTAAAATCCACCACAGCCGGTGCTGAGCACGTTCAGATGACTGTATTTTCATAGCCTTTTAGATTTCTTACTGAATTCACTGGGCGAGCAAACGAGGCACTGGCTGTCTGCAACAGAAATGCCCAGCCGTTCTTTTCATTTGTTTGCATAAAGAGAGGATGTGGATATGGAGATGTGGATACAAGAAAGGGAGGCAGTTTGGAGTGTGTATGTTCCTTTATCAGCCTCTGCAGTAGACTGGGGAGGTGGTATGCAGCTGTAGTGCATTAATCAGAGTGAAGGTGTTTCCTCAGGGGGCTTTCTCACAGAGTAAGACAATGCTGAGGCTGACTCACTCCCGTTTTTACATTTCCAACATCTCGCACATTGGTTCTGTTTTACTGCTTAACATTAGGCTCAATTGTGAGACCCAAAACAGTGTTAACATTTCCTTCATATACCCTTCTATTGGCATTACCAGCAGATTAATCTTTCAGTGGTCATGATTTACTCCAAACTGTAAAACCAGAAGACATTTTTCAGGTCCTTGTGCTGCACTGGAGGAAAGTGTTGCAGCAAAGGCAAAAAGACTGACTTTTCCAAGCCAGTGCAGTCCAGCTTTTTACTTCCCTAAGGATCAAATTGTCTCCTTTTGGGAAATAAAATCAATCAATTAATATTTTCAGTCATTTTTATATGTTTTATCATTATAAAAGTCCTAATCAATTACAGTATTATTCAGCCTCCTTTCTTCTGTGCTCGCACAGTTAGATGATTGGACTGATCCAGCACCTACAATTAACTGCAGTGCCCTACAAGCTCAGGGGGATGGACTCTAGTGCCTACATACAGCCAAATCCAACAAACATTCAAACACACTACACACCGTTTCTTGTCTTTTCATTGTATGTAATAAAAATGTCATATTTTTATAGAGATTTTCTAAAATTAGTGACCACAAGTCAAACAAGTGCATCAAGAAAAAAGTATGCTAATGCAAAGTGAATTGTCTGAACCATGAAGGGTTAATAATGCTGTATTAATGTTGCTAATCTGTTTACCCTTTTTGCCTGTTTTCAGCTGCACCTTGCTCCATTTAGCTTGATGAATATCTACCATAATCTTATCACAATAATCTATGTTTTATACCTTCTCATCTAAAATGATGAGGAGGTATAAAAGGAAGTAATACATCTTTAAATGTATTATTTTATTTACTTTTCTTTCTATATTCCACCAAACAGCAAGGGGAAATGGCCAAATTTCCTTCAAGTATTGAGTGACTCGTGTTCACATCCAAGATTTATGAATATGCAGCGTGTGTGAGGCCTTTCATGCTCCCACCTGTTAAAAAAGGACCCTCTTGTTGCTTTACTGATCCCAGTTGTTCAAGGCTGCATTTTCACTAATTCCACAGCTGTGATCTTTTCAGCACTAAGCCTTCTAGAGTTGAAAGTGTCATGAAAGGCAGGAAAGGTTAGGACACACATTCATTCACATGAAGAAGACGAAGGAAATGACCAGTGTTGGTCAAGTTACTTGAAAAAAGTAATCAGTAACTAATTACTGATTACTTCCTGAAAAAAGTAATCCCATTACTTTACTGATTACTAATTTTCAAAAGTAATTAGTTACTTAGTTACTTTTTAAAACATGATTTATCCCCTAAATAGGTAATATTGCAACAGACCTTTCAGCCCAATTCTATTTTTTCTGCATAATCCATCATATAAAATGTAATCAAATGGAAAAGTCTCTTTTTAAAACTTGTTTTATTAGTTTTAATCTTTTAACTTTACACATCAAGCAAACATTAAATTATATGCAACATTCTCTGACTGGAAGAAATGTGTTTAACATTTAAACCTATTTCCAGCACATAAAATAAAATAGTTTTTTGTGTTTACACTCACTCAATAGATGCAAGTAAAACACAGCAGAAAATAAACAAAGTCAAACACTCAGCGGTCCTGTTGCTCTATTTTCACCTGTAAAGCAGGAGTGGGGCAGGCGGAGGTTTGCCCTGGTGCAGGTGTGCGCAGCGGTCAGTGGAAGGATACGGCAGCTTCTCTGTGGATTTCACATTCATCTCTATGCTTGCTCGGACGTTTAGGGTTTTTTTCGCTGTACGCTAATGTTTTTAAGGAATCAAACTCAAAGTAAGGTCAGTACTTCCACGCTTTAAACGCTGCACGCTCATACTCTCTGCAGCACTCGTTGTATTATCCATTTTTGATCTGCACACAGCTGTTGCCACGAATGTCGCACTTGCTTACGTCACAGTCATGAGACACAAAAAAAATCATGGTTTTAGTAACGCAGTAACGCAGCGTGCTTACAGGAAAGTAACAGTAATCTAATTACTTTTTTTTTCAATAGTAATCCCTTACTTTACTCATTACTCAAAAAAAGTAATCGGATTACAGTATCGCGTTACTGCCCATCTCTGTTCAAGACGTAGCAGAAAGACAGAAGTGGTGTCTGTCTTGCAAACTCCTCTTAGTCCGCTCGAGGTGACAGCGATATAACAGCAGTCAGGATGTGACATGTTAAGTGTGTGATCTTGCACTTGGCTGCCATCATCTTTAAAATAGCCCTTGAAAAGTACATGGTGGCATATGAGTGATACCATAAGCTTAGATTAGTTAGATCAGTTTCCACGCTGTTTTCCAACTTTTAGTCAACCCAATTAGCCCATCTATTCGTGTCGACTCCCAAATCAGGTTTTGATTTTCTTTTTTTTTAGCTTTACTGCCATTTTGCCAAAGTTACTGGTATCTCAGAGATATGCAACACAGCTTACAAAAGAACTGAGATGTTAAAAACAAAATGCATGACTTGCAAGTCATTAAAACTCAATGTGCATTTGGAAACTATATGAAGACTCATTCAACCATCCAGTCATGTTCTTCTGCTTATCCGGGGCCGGGTCGCAGGGGCAGCAGCCTAAGCACAGAAGGCCAGACCTCCCTCTCACCTGCCAGCTCCTCTAGCTTGTCCGGGGGAACACTGAGGCGTTCCCAGGCCTGCAGAGAGATATAATCTCTCCAGCATGTCCTGAGGCTGCCTTTGGGCCTCCTCCTGGTTGGACATGCCCTAAACACCTCACCCAGGAGGCGCCCAGGAGGCATCCTTGTCAAATGCCTGAACCACCTCCTTTCCATGTGGACTTCTATTCTAAGCCCCTCTTGGGAGAAAGCTCATTTCCGGCACTTTTACCTTTTTTACCTTTGTGACCAAAATGAGGGCAGATCGACTGATGAATCAAGGGCATCGCTTTACGCTCAGCTCTCTCTTCACTGTGATGGACCAGTGCAACGTCTGCATCATTAAAGCCACAGCACCAATCCGTCTGTCAATCTCCCACTCCGTTCTCCTCTCACTCATGAACAAGAGTCTGAGATACTTAAACTCCTCCAATTGGGGCAGCAACTCATCCATGATCCGACGTGGGCGCTCCACTCTTTTCCAGCTGAGGACCATGGCCTCAGACTCGGAGATGCTGATTCTCATTCCTGACGGTTCACACTCTGCAGTGAAGGAGAGGAGATTCTGAGAGCACCCAAGCAGAAGCCTACTGGCTCTTCGCTACGTCTTGAAATTCTGTCCATAAAAATTATGAAAAGACAAAGGACTGTCCTTTCCAGCACCCTGGTGTAGGCATTTCCAGGGACGCTGAGATGATCCCCCTATAGTTGGAGCACACTCTCCGGTCTCCCTTCATAAAGATGGGATTTAACACCCTGGTCTGATCAACACGCAACATTGTAGAGGCATCTCAAGCAAGATTACAGTATTATTCTCAGGGCGAACCTCCTCCACCCAGGGGCTCTGCCACCAAGGAGTTGTTTAACTGCTTCAGTGACCTCACTCTGGCATCAAATTACATCAAATCCATTTCTCAAAGCAAAAAAATAAATATATGGTAAATGGCCTGCATTTGTATAGCGCTTTTCTAGTCCATAGGACCCCAAAGCGCTTTACACTACATTCAGTCATCCACCCATTCACACACTGGTGATGGCAGCTACATTGTAGCCACAGCTGCCCTGGGGCGCACTGACAGAGGCGAGGCTGCCGGACACAGGCGCCACCGGGCCCTCTGACCACCACCAGTAGGCAAACATGGGGTTAGTATCTTGGATATTTGGCATGCAGCCAGGATGCAGCCTGGGATCGAACCACCGACCTTCTGATTAGTGGCTGACCTGCTCTGCAACCTGAGCTACAGCCACCCCATATAAAAACAAAACAGAAAAGCTGGGCATCATCTGTGTAGCAGGGGAAATTTATGTTATGTCTTCCAATAGTACTGCCCAAGGAACGCATGCATAATGTGAATAGAAACAGAATAGCCAGAAAAATATTTATAACCTTGACTAGAGCAGTTCATGCAGAATCCACACAAATAAACATTCTAGCATCTACAGAGTTTATTTTTAGAAATGGAAAATTACATGGTAATATACACTAATGGTCAAAATTTTTAGAAAAACCACATTTTTTTTAATCCCTTTTCATTGAAAATTATTCCGTTTAATGTCTCACTGCACTCTGAAATGAAAGCATTGTGCAAAAAAGCAATTGGAGTTAAAAAAAATCATGGAATCAATTTATGGACCAAAATGAACCAAAACTTTGACTCATCAGGAGCCACCTCTGACAGATATAACAGCTGAACACAGCCGTGGCTTCTTTCTACAATAGAAATCAAATATTCTCCCATATCTGTTGCAGAAGTTCCCATAAATGTGGACCTTGTCGCTGCTTTGCTTTCACATTTCTGTCCAGTTGAAACCAGCTCGATGGGGTTTCAGTCTGGAGACTGTGCTGGACTCCATGTTTTCAAGCTCACCATCTTGTTCTTTTTCCTGAGGTAGTTCTGGCACAGCTTGGACTGTTTGGGGTCTTTATCCTGATGTAGGATGAACCCCTGACTAACTAGCCTCATACCAGAGGGTCCTGCACAGTGCTGCATGAATGCTGTGGTAGCTGTTTTGGTTCAGGGGGCCTCTCACTCTGTACAAGTCACCGACCCTGGATCCAGCAAACAGCCCCAGACCATCACACTTCCTCCTCCATGTTTGACAGTTGATGCCACACACTGTGGAACTGTCCTTTCACCCACTTGACGGTGTACAAAGATCCTGCGTGATGAACCGTAGGTTTCAGATTTTGATCCATCAGCCCATAAAACCTTCTTGCAGTCTTCAGTAGTCCAGTGTCGGTGTTTCATGGCCCAGACGAGCCTCTTTGTCTTATTCGGGCTTTCTTGCTGCAACTCGTCCTGTCAAACCTGCAGCTTGAAGTTTTCTCTTCACAGCTGAAACTGAGACTTTCTCACTACGACCACTATGAAGCTGCTTGAAGCTGCTGTCCTGTGAGCTGCTGATCACACAGCTGTTAACTCTCAGAAACTCGTCCTCTGAGTCAGTCGTGTCTTTGGGTCTGCAGACCTCCTGCTGTCACAGTTTCTGAGCCTTTGATGCTGAAGGAAACTGGACTCACTGACACCTTGACTTGCAGTCTCTCTGTAGGACAGACCGACATTTATAAGTGTTATGATGGTCTGTGTCTCTTCCACTGTTAATTGCCTCTTTCTCACCATGTTTGTAGCAACACACTACTTTCTGCAGTACAATAGTGTTCAGCTGATGCTCACGAGGGTACATCAGTGTGTCCCAGCACTGCTTTTATGCAGACAGAGGGGGAAGTAATCCAGAAAGGTTGGAACAGCTGTGGGAATTAGTAGCAGCAGCTTTCAAGGCTTGATCAACCTCCATTGCTGCAGAACAGCTTTAAACTGTTAACCCATGTTGTCCCTGAAAAAGGCCTTTTTGTATAATTCTGAAATGCACATTATTCTTCAGTTTTGGTCAACCTTACCTTTTTTAGCCTCTGGCAGTTCAGCACTTACCTTTGTACCTTAAACTGTTCATTGGACTTGAATGACTTGAACTGCAATAACTAACTTGAAAAATCGGGCTGTTCTATTAGTTTGACTAAGTTGGTGTTGTTAAGACTTTTTAAACAAGAACAAAGATATACACTTGGGCTTAATTTGGGCTTCTTAAATGCTTATGGCTTAGTTACACCATTTGTAAATGTTGTTTGGGCCATGGATCAAAAGTCTTAACCTAAGTATTGTGCAGAAATAATATCATCAGAGTCATTGTTTTTTACCTTTTTATGATATGACAATGTTTTCATTGTCATATCATATCTTGATCAGTTTGCAATGCAGGGAACGTGTTTTGCATAATAGCTAACACAAATAAACACTTTACAATTAATTAATTAATTTTGGCAGCAAAACTAATATGGTACACATGCTTTCTTTTTACAGGGAGTGCAGAATTATTAGGCAAATGAGTATTTTGTCCACATCATCCTCTTCATGCATGTTGTCTTACTCCAAGCTGTATAGGCTCGAAAGCTTACTACCAATTAAGCATATTAGGTGATGTGCATCTCTGTAATGAGAAGGGGTGTGGTCTAATGACATCAACACCCTATATCAGGTGTGCATAATTATTAGGCAACGTCCTTTCCTTTGGCAAAATGGGTCAAAAGAAGGACTTGACAGGCTCAGAAAAGTCAAAAATAGTGAGATATCTTGCAGAGGGATGCAGCAGTCTCAAAATTGCAAAGCTTCTGAAGCGTGATCATCGAACAATCAAGCGTTTCATTCAAAATAGTCAACAGGGTCGCAAGAAGCGTGTGGAAAAACCAAGGCGCAAAATAACTGCCCATGAACTGAGAAAAGTCAAGCGTGCAGCTGCCAAGATGCCACTTGCCACCAGTTTGGCCATATTTCAGAGCTGCAACATCACTGGAGTGCCCAAAAGCACAAGGTGTGCAATACTCAGAGACATGGCCAAGGTAAGAAAGGCTGAAAGACGACCACCACTGAACAAGACACACAAGCTGAAACGTCAAGACTGGGCCAAGAAACATCTCAAGACTGGTTTTTCTAAGGTCTTATGGACTGATGAAATGAGAGTGAGTCTTGATGGGCCAGATGGATGGGCCCGTGGCTGGATTGGTAAAGGGCAGAGAGCTCCAGTCCAACTCAGACGCCAGCAAGGTGGAGGTGGAGTACTGGTTTGGGCTGGTATCATCAAAGATGAGCTTGTGGGGCCTTTTCGGGTTGAGGATGGAGTCAAGCTCAACTCCCAGTCCTACTGCCAGTTTCTGGAAGACACCTTCTTCAAGCAGTGGTACAGGAAGAAGTCTGCATCCTTCAAGAAAAACATGATTTCCATGCAGGACAATGCTCCATCACACGCGTCCAAGTACTCCACAGCGTGGCTGGCAAGAAAGGGTATAAAAGAAGAGAAACTAATGACATGGCCTCCTTGTTCACCTGATCTGAACCCCATTGAGAACCTGTGGTCCATCATCAAATGTGAGATTTACAAGGAGGGAAAACAGTACACCTCTCTGAACAGTGTCTGGGAGGCTGTGGTTGCTGCTGCACGCAATGTTGATGGTGAACAGATCAAAACACTGACAGAATCCATGGCTGGCAGGCTTTTGAGTGTCCTTGCAAAGAAAGGTGGCTATATTGGTCGCTGATTTGTTTTTGTTTTGTTTTTGAATGTCAGAAATGTATATTTGTGAATGTGGAGATGTTATATTGGTTTCACTGGTAAAAATAAATAATTGAAATGGGCATATATTTGTTTTTTGTTAAGTTGCCTAATAATTATGCACAGTAATAGTCACCTGCACACACAGATATCCCCCTAAAATAGCTAAAACTAAAAACAAACTAAAAACTACTTCCAAAAACATTCAGCTTTGATATTAATGAGTTTTTTGGGTTCATTGAGAACATGGTTGTTGTTCAATAATAACATTCTTCCTCAAAAATACAACTTGCCTAATAATTCTGCACTCCCTGTATAGGCTGTGTATATTTGTTCATGAAGCCTCAAAATCAGAAGAGTAGAAAACATAAAACAGTGATTTTCAAATGCTGCTAAAAGTCATAACTAAAATGTGCCAGTTTCACTTATCATGTGACCGAGTTCTTGCAGGTCGTAGCTGTTTTTCAAGAGTCTCCTAGTTTTTGCTCTCCTTTCAGTATCCTTGAGCAAACTCAAATCCAGGCTTGATCTTTCGGATTAACCTTTTAAATCAGAGGTTTCTCAGGCAAAGGGGTAGCTTTAAGTAGGAAGGAGGTCCCTATAATTAAACATCTAAACATCCTTTTGTACATTCTGTCCTTCATTCCTTGGTGCAGCATGAGCGCTAACTTGTGTTGTTTAGAAAGAGAAATTTGTAGCTCTGGAAAAACGTTTGCCACGTGTGTGTGTTTCTTTGTTCCTGTCTTCTATTAACACCTTGCTATGCATGATAATAACCAAACAGCACAGCATCGAGTTCTCTGTGCTGTGTACACAATTATAGATCATATGGAGATTAAAAAGCCAAAGTGCATGTTTCAGTTAAAGGGTACATTGAACTAAAGACATTTCACTTTAGTGTCTTTGCCCACCTTCTCTCTTAGTTAGCCATAGAGTTAGTAAGTCCACAGAAAATTGGCTATGACTAAATGAAACCTAAATATCTTCAGTCATATAATTTCTAATCTGTTTTTGACCAGAAAGCGAGAATAAAATAAGGAACAGTAAAAATGTATCTCATCTTTCAATGCTACCTCCTCTTCCACCAGATCTGCCACCAGTTTCTCTGTTCTCAACGACCCACTTTACTCTGTCCCAGTTTGGTCTCATCGCCTCGTCCAGCCCTGCTTTTTACTCTAGTCTTTACTTGCTTAGATTATTTTGCCACAGCAGTAATTCTCTGCTCGACTCAGCAGAATCAAAGGTTCCCTTCCCTCCCTGTTTTCCATGCCTCCCATCACATTCCCCTTCTCCTCCCCAGCTCAGTATCCCATCCCAAATTCTGGATTGGTAATCTATTAGTAAATTAACTGAAATAACTGAACTAAAATGTATGTATTAGCTATCATGAAAGCACAAGCGGGTATCTGTGACAGATGAACCAATTTCAGGAGTAAAGCTTTTTATTGTGTTGTCAACTTGCTTTCTATGAATTTTGGTTGAATAAAATGCTGAAAAAATATTATGAAGTGATACATTTTAAATACTCCGAATGTTTTGTAGGTAACTGTGATTTATTTATTTACTGTTTTATATTAGGATCTTGCAAAAACCTTGCATTTCCTCAGGGGTTTTTATTACATTAGTTTATTGCATTTACCCCAAAGAGGGTTAGCACATTTTACATGACATTAGATGGACCAGTCCACTGGGAGATGATATTTTGATGTTAAAACAGATCTGAAAACACACTATTTGCTGACAGCAGGTGTTGAGAAAAGAGACAAAAGAGCCATATTGGATATCCACCTTTTTAACTGCAAGGGCGAAACACACTGCCTGTGACTATGCACTCAGTAGTTTTCCTACTGAGACACTGCTAGCTCAAATTCACTGTTAAAGAGTAATATACCAGCTAAGTTGAAACATCAGATTTTAATATAGCCTGATGCACCAGGAGAATAGATTGATTTATGCTGAAAGGTCTCGAAAAAGCATCTTCAGGCACTTCTTTGGCTTGCCTGTTTTTTAAGGGAAGCACTCAGGATCGATGCACACTGACTGTTTGAATATCTGCAGTGGCAATTTATTACTCCTGTAGCTCCCCTGTGGTTCCACCTATACCTCAGTGGCTGATGCAACAGGCAGCACTGCAGAGAACCTTTTAGACTTCATCTGCCACAATCACTCTTGAAGTTTGCTTTCGAGCATTAGCTGAACTTTTCTAACAACTGCAAATGAAGTATAAAGACAGTTTCACACTTTTTTATTGTGTTGCATGATTAGGAAAGCATTGTGATGAGTCTAGAGTATAGTGGCTTCACAGAAACCAGTTCATTGGCCAAGGCTTCAAACTGCCATCCAGTCGAGTATCCAGACATTTACTACATCCAGGTTTAGCTACCAATGTCCTAAAGTAAGAAACCAAAGGACTCTTCCAAGAGGCTGCGTTCAACAAAGTTTTTGACATGCAACATTTGACATGCTGATAACTTTGGGAGCGCTGGGGTCTTTATGTCGGCCTTATTAAAGTCACCTGCAATTATGTGAACACCGTCCGGGGATGAGGGATCTGGCATTGGAGAGATAGAGGCTTGGCAGAGGTGGCTTGTGTGGTTGGTTTTTTAGCCTCAGCAAGGCCCTGGCGGGTGTAGAAAGGAGTACTGAGACGGAGAGCCGTAAGCCGCTGCAACAGTGTGCGCCGCCATCTTTAGGTAACACTCTGCCTGTTGCCTTCTTATTAAATCATTTTTTAAAATAATTTTTAAAAATATTTTTTCAACTAGGGGCGATCGTGGCTCAGATTTGGGAGTTCGTCTTGTAATCGGAAGGTTGATGGTTCGAGCCCTGGCTCTGACAGTCTCGGTCGTTGTGTCCTTGGGCAAGACACTTCACCCGTTGCCTACTGGTGGTGGTCAGAGGGCCCGGTGGTGCCAGTGTCCGGCAGCCTCGCCTCTGTCAGTGCGCCCCAGGGTGGCTGTGGCTACAATGTAGCTGCCATCACCAGTGTGTGAACGTGTGTGTGAATGGGTGGATGATTGTGTATAGTGTAAAGCACTTTGGGGTCCTCAGGACCAAGTAAAGCGCTTTACAAATACAGACCATTACCATTTTACCATTTACTAGGGATGACATGGGCCGCGAGAATGAGACACAGGCATTAGAGCCTCTTAATGCGTGTTGTGTTTGGTTTTACACCGGTGTGGAATTACCAAAAATAGAGAAGGGACAATCTAACATGTGAAACAGGAAAATACCGCCGTGTAATCCATTTATTTCAACAAAGTAACTGTATTCTGAATACCACCCTTTTAAATGGTAACTGTAACAGCAACTGTACAGTTACTCATATTTTGTATTTTAAATACGTAGCAGCGGTACATGTACTCCGTTACTCCCCAACACTGGTTGTATTGACTCGTAGATGAAAATCCGATGGTGTTTTTCCAGGTTCAGTTTTGACACAATCCCATACACCACCTGCTGGAATGAAGCACCGATAGAGCCTCCACCATGTTTTACAGATGGCTATAAACAGTAATATACAATATAAAGCACCTTGAAGAAAACGTTGTCAATACTCAAAACTTTCAAATGGAGATACATCGCTACATCAGACTTGTCACCCCGTTCTTGTGTAATGTGTCCTTGCTTAAGATTTAAACATACAGAGTAGATGGTCTGCGGTGCAGGTTTGTTTCTCATGCCCTGGGCCAAAAAGCAACTATCACTCCTGAGAGAGGAGGTTATATCACTGTGATTGCAGTGATAGTGGTGCGATGGAGATGCACTTTACAGAGTTTCCATTAACCATCTTCCACTGCCAACAGCAGAAAAAGCTGAAGGACCCCTCCACCCCACTACACTACCCCAAACATTACCCCACTCGCTTCACTCTCTTCAGCCTCCACACCCATATAAAATGAGTAATGTGTGCAACACGCGCAGCCAGTAGAAGAATATATTCTCTCCCCAGCCTGGATGGCAGTGATGAATGTGTGGGACAAAGTTGCTGCACAGTCACCCCGGCAGCTCCACATGCCCAAGAGAGTACAGAGAGCCAGAGATAGTAAGAACAGGGCAGAGAGAGGAGTACTTGAAGCACTTTGATTTCTTTAATTCTAAGTGCATTCCAAGCTGACAGGATTGGGACATGGTGCCCCAAGACCACCTCTCCTTCTCCAGTCATAAAACACAGCTCTAAATCTATGGGCTTCTCTCTGTTGGATAAAAGTGCCCTGAGTGCATTCACTCACCTCCTCCTTCTCTCAGACTTCTGACTCCACTGGTGCAATACACCAGAAGAGATGGGTAGTACCGGTTTGTCTGTTAGTTTGATGGAGAGCCAACAAATAGTTTTGCCTGAGCCCACAGAGGCCTGAAGCGACCATCAGATGTCTATCAGTTAGAGCCTATGACAGTGGCAGTTGTTTTTTCCGCAGCTGCCTCTTCAAGGTTGTTTCCACCACCCACACTGTTCCACTGGGCCTCTACTAGTGTGGAGCTGAGTGATAAACAGGAACACACTAACACCACGCAGCCATCATGGCCCTGTAATTAACAGGCCTGCTTTTATGCATAGTAAGTCCAAGGTTGGTTTTGGGTGTCAGCGCCAGTTCCTTCTGAGAGTTTTGATGCAGAGACATTAGCAAATCTAAGGTACAAATTCACAGCAGAGATTAATAACCTCTCTCCGTGGGCTGCTCTCCACTGCTTCACTTCATTGTTTTCTATGCAGAGGAGTGGAGTGATACACTCCTCCTGCTCCATGCCCACCTGCCCGCCTGCCTACATTTGTAGCAAGCTTACTGGCATGCCTCATACATACAGCCGTGTGCTTTCCACACAGCTTACAGGAATTGAAGAACAGACCAGTAAGTGACCAGTTTTAGCTGCCGCTGACATCTTTGTTTTTAGCCAAATCGGATAGACTCATCCACACTAACTGGTCTGTTTAGATGGTTGTGATGACAATGGAAAGAAAATTAAGAATACTGAAATGTGAAACATTAGGATTTAAAACATTTCACTCATTCAGATGACACAGAGTGGTTAATAGTTCTATAAATGTTAACCCTTTTTAGTCTATACTTTGTAAGTAAAACCTGAGCCAATTTGAAAGAGCCAAAAAGTCATGAGCAGACAATCTCCATAAAAAATGTCTCGTGCTAGAATAACCTTATTCATCCTGGCTCAAATGATCACAGGTGATCACAGGCCTTGCACTGGAAAGCCTCAGTGAACCTAAGGTGATTTGACAGGACATAAAACTATCAGTAAATTGTCCAGGGGTGGTTGTGTTGTTTAGGTTCTTCAGCATGTAACACATAACACAATATTGTGTTAACTAATCATCATTTAATTATCATCAAGAATAAAAAAGAAGCAGGCTAACTTTCTATAAGTTAAAATAATATAAAAACATATATATGCTCTCTCAAACAGAAGCTTTTACTAAGATGTTTGGAAGTATATAAAGGCTTCTATCTGTCAGTATATGCAGAATCATTACTTTCAGATGTTTAGTTGGTCACCTCTACTCCCAGTTCAGTATTTTCCTCAGTAGCTGCTTTCATCGAAATGACATCTGGGAGAGTTTGCAGCAGTCTAGTCAGCAGGGCCATTGATAATGTGTTCGTTCGACTGTTGGACACTGAGAACTGTTATAGTGCAGCAGATGCTGGGCAATGTGAGGACAGCACTGATAACTCCATTCTAGAGTTTTTGCCCTTGGGTTAATAGAAGTGATGTGTCCACTAACGCTTTCCTGTGTCAGTGGCAGCAGAGTGCTCCCAGAGTACTCTCAGATATTTTCTTGTTAAAATATGCTGAGGTCCAGACGAAGAAGCTGCTGCTGAGCGATTTATTGCAGACCTTGCTTTTTCTGACTGGTTGCATCTCATTCCATCTTCTTTTATGCAAAGGACCCGCTCTTAATTTATAATGACCACCTACACATGTACTAATCATGCTGCTTAATCACAGCTGGGCAGCTTCATAAACACGGTATTCATCTGGCCTGATTGCCATGCTGCCTGTGCATTATATAAAGAACAAAAGGAGGAGGTGGGAGAGCAGACAGATATAGAGATTACTGGGTAAAAGCCAGCAGGTGTGCTCGAGAATGTCAAACCATATCTCCAGCACAACACTCCTCAAATGTCCACTTTAAAATGGGCTGGTACTTAAATGGAAGGGTCCTACTAAAGAAGAGAAAGGTCAAACTAATGTCCCCGCTGTACACACTATAATAGTTTTTAGAACTTGCATATTGATTGTATGATCTAAACTGAATATTACACAACTGCAAAAGGTTTTCACAGGACTCTGTGCATGTGGAAAACTAAGGACACTGTTGCTGCGTCTGCAGGAATGAAGCTAACACATCTATAAACACAAAGGTTTGCTGGTCAGGAGCATTCGGGTGTGTGTTAGCCCAGGAAATTCAGCCCAAGCCAGAGGTCAAAGGTCAGAGTAATTGCAAAAACAGGTTTGCAGTAATGAACTGCTTCTGGAATAATGTTCGGAGGACAGGTGAGGAGGGGGGATGTTTGGCTACAACGCACGATTTTCCATCACAAAGTATTCTAGAGAAAAGGAAATCTGCCCCACAGCTACAGCTCGGCTAAAATTGGGTCATGAAACAGCAGAATGAGCACAACAACAAATCTACAAGGGAGTTACACAGAGGCTAGCTAGCCTAGCCAGTGTACAATGCTGTTATAGAGATAGTCTAAGAGCTTGCAAAGAAAAGCATCTGGACTTCTTTAAGTTACTTGAAGACGTTTCACCTCTCATCCGAGAAGCTTCTTCAGTTCTAAGGTCAAATGGTGGAGAGTCCCAGATATAAACCTAGTGGGAGTTTCCCCCCACAGAGGGACAAAAGGACCCCCTGATGATCCTTTAGCCATGTCCTTGAATGTGTCCAGAAAGACACTGGGGCCAGACCACTTTTACATCTGAAAACTATTTTATCAAAATGCAGGAGGCAGAAAATAGGGATGCAGTCTGCAGCATGGATATGGATATTACTTATATTTTTATTGCACAAAAGGGCGAGGGCATGATGGTGAAGTGCAAACTGCATCCAGGACGGAAACAACTGCATTATGCTGCAAACACATCTTTGGCTCACTGAGAGAGTAAAAGGATTTATTATTGTCTGTGAAGGTTCTCAGTCATCCAGGTCATCGTAGTCAAAGGAGCTTGCAAAGAAAAGCGTCTGGACTTCTTTAAGTTGCTTGAAGACGTTTCACCTCTCATCTGAGAAGTTTCTTCAGTTCTAAGGTCAAATGGTGGAGAGTCCCAGATATAAACCTAGTGGGAGTTTCCCCCCACAGAGGGAGAAAAGGACCACCTGATGATCCTCTAATCACCTGAGCCAAGGTGTGAAACTGGGTGTGGGTCCCAATCAGCCAGAGTTTCAGGTGAGCTCATTGTGAAACCTGGCCCCACCTTATCATGCGAATTCCTGAGGTCAGATGGCCCAGGATGTGAGTGGGCGTTAAGGCGTCTGGGGAGGATCTCAAAACTGGATTATAGATGGCAGAGAGTTGGTGTCGTAAACCCCGCCTCTGTTCAAAGATGGTCGCTCACAGTGGACATAGATGCTTCTTTCACTCCTCTTTCAAACCATCTGTCCTCTCTGTCCAAAATGTGAACGTTGGCATCCTCAAAGAGTGACCTTTGACCTTTAGATGCAGATGG
Organism: Rhamphochromis sp. 'chilingali'; assembly: GCF_963969265.1. NCBI lineage: Eukaryota > Metazoa > Chordata > Actinopteri > Cichliformes > Cichlidae > Rhamphochromis > Rhamphochromis sp. 'chilingali'. Next base: position 1,223,900 of record NC_137931.1, on the reverse strand, counting down.
ACTGCTGAGTCTTGTCCTGTGGAGGTGGCTCTTCTGTGTTGTGCCATGCGCTTGTGAAGTGGCTGTTTGGTCTCTCCAATGTAGAGGTCTGAGCATTCCTCGCTGCACTGTACAGCATACACCACATTGTTAAGTCTGTGTTTTGGCGTTTTGTCTTTCGGGTGAACCAGTTTCTGTCTGAGCATGTTGCTGGGTCTGAAATGCACCGGGATGTTGTGCTTGGAGAAAACTCTCCTGAGTGTCTCTGATACACAGGCTACATAGGGGATGACAATGTTGTTGCGTCTGTCCTTCTTATCCTCCCTCGCTGGTGTCTGGTTTTCTTTTCTGTGCCTCTTTGCTGACTTTAAGAACGCCCATTTAGGATAGCCGCACGTTTTGAGTGCTTCCTTTACATGTGTGTGTTCCTTCTTTTTTCCTTCAGGCTTAGAGGGAACACGTTCTGCCCGGTGGTGTAGGGTCCTGATTACTCCAAGTTTGTGTTCAGAGGGTGATGGGAGTCAAAGAGGAGGTACTGGTCCGTGTGTGTGGGCTTCCGGTAAACTTCGATGTTGAGGTTGCCGTTCTCTTCAATGTGCACGGCGCAGTCCAGGAAAGGCAAACAGTCGTCCTTTGTGTCTTCCCTGGTGAACTTGATGTTTTTATCCACAGCGTTAATGTGCGCGGTGAAGGATTCCACTTCTTGTGTCTTGATTTTGACCCAGGTGTCGTCTACATATCTGTACCAGTGGCTGGGTACTCTTCCTTTGAAAGAGTCAAGAGCCTTCCTTTCCACTTCCTCCATGTAAAGGTTGGCTACAATAGGTGACACGGGGGAGTCCATGGCACAGCCATGTTTTTGTCTGTAAAAGCCTTCATTGTATTTGAAGTATGTGGTGGTGAGGCAGAGGTCTAACAGTGTGCAGGTCTGATCGGGGGTGAAGTTGGTCCTGTCCTCCAAGGAGCTGTCAGGCGATTAGAGGATCATCAGGGGTAGTGATGGGTCGTTCGCGAACGAAATGGCTCTTAGAGCCGACTCTTTGACGTGAACGACGCGAGCCGGCTCCTTATCGCGAGCCGTCACGTGGGTTGTATTTTTTTTTTCTTCTCTCACCCTCTCTCTCGCACTTTTTTCCCGCTTCACTCCGCACGCCAGCCTTGTGCTTTACGCTGGGCAGAGGGGGGAGGGGCGGTAGTTACACTCAGTAGCACAGGATCAGAGCGGGAGAGAGAGAGAGAGAGAAAGAGAGCAGGGACAACAACGTCACATTAGAAAGGTATAGTAATCATCCACAGCTATTTTCGGTTGCAGATGATAAAGGATTCAGAAAGTTTATTCATGCAGGTCCATATGACAGAGAATATGCATGTTCTTTTAGTTTTCATATTTTAATTTATATTTAATTGTGTTGTGTCTTGCAGTGTTTTGTGTTGTTTTCACTTTAAATTTGTAAAAGGAAAAAGCTGAAAATTTAAATAGTTAAAAGTTGAAATGTGAATAGTTGATTTTTGTATTATATGATTTATTTATTGCATTTTATGTGGAGTGAATAAATAAAAGTATATTTACGGTGGCCCCTAGAGACAAAGCACATACAAACTTCAAATCAAGTACGAACTCTGAAGCATGTACAAACTCCAAAACACGTACAAACTCCAAAACACGTAAAAACTGAAAACACGTACAAAACACAACAGAAGTGCTCCAGGATGCTGGGCGCAGTGTTGAGCTTTTGTTATCTTGTGGCTACACAAGCCAGCAAGTACCAACGACCGGATTTGGTGTGTGGTAGTAACAGGTAAATGAACTTTTTTTTTTTTTTAATTATTTGAATATATATGAGTGCCTGTGTATAAATACACAAACAATACACACATGCTTTCAATTGTGTAATTTAAGTGATCTAGTAGCTCTGTTTTGGAAGTTCAGTTCATGCTAGAAATGTGTTTTGGAGTTTGTACGTGTTTTGTCTCTAGGGGCCACCGCATATATTTATATATAAACATATATAAATAAAACCACTTTTTTTTACGTTAGTAATTCCTTTTGTGCATAATTTTATATTATTGTTAATAATAAATTAATTAAAGCAACAAAACAACCCGAAGAGCCGGTTCGGAGCCGAAAGAGCCGGCTCTTTTTAGTGAGCCGAACCGAAAGAGCCGGATCTCTAAAAAGAGCCGGAAATCCCATCACTAATCAGGGGGTCCTTTTGTCCCTCTGTGGGGGGAAACTCCCACTAGGTTTATATCTGGGACTCTCCACCATTTGACCTTAGAACTGAAGAAGCTTCTCGGATGAGAGGTGAAACGTCTTCAAGCAACTTAAAGAAGTCCAGACGCTTTTCTTTGCAAGCTGCTTTGACTACGATGACCTGGATGACTGAGAACCTTCACAGACATGTTATAGAGCTAGTTTATCACTTTAAAATGACAACACTGCACTAAAACTCTTCTTATCAATAGTTAAACAATTTACAGTGGTCATATGTTCATTACAGTGGATGCACAGATGTTAATGCACAATAATCATATAGGATGCTGTGCATTAAAACCCACCTCAGCCAATCTGTCATCAGTTCAACACTTCCAGTGGCATTTATCCACAGATGTGGTTATTTTGACAAATGGAATTAGGTACAAAATAAACAGCAGTTGTTAAAGTCCAGACCTCAACTCAATACTGTGGCAGGACCTGCTGAATCACAGTATGGAACAGAACTGCACAGAGCCACGTGAAAACTTTAACACAACGTACATGTTTGCTTCCTGCCAACAGTAACCAGCAATTCTTACCACAGAGAAATGACTCTCAGACAGTGTTCAATGAAACCAAAGTGAATTATGTAGTAACTGTAAAAGTTATTGACATAACTGTGTTGTCGTCATAGAGCAGTCACACTATATTGATGTATTTGCTTTGTGATATAAAAGCTACCAGATGAATTTCCAGTCAAATGCACAATTTGTTGTCATATTTTCTACTGAAATGTAAAAAATAACATTGAATATCCAGTTTAGTGAACAGAAAGGTGCCATGCTACACAACGTGAGCAGTAGTGCTTGCTACTACAAGAGTCAGTCAGTCTATTACACCAAATTCATACCATGCATTTATCTGTGCCTACTGGGTAAATGCACAAGTTCAGAACTTTGTCCAAGGATACTTTGACACATGAACTGGAGGAGCCACGGATCTTATTTTGAGGAATGACCTTTTACACTTTACAGCATTCTGCTAACCATACACACAATAATCTGTGTATCGTATAGTATGGTAACACTATAGTCATTACCCTCATAATCTTTCAGCCCCTGAAACAGGGAAGTTTGAGTTTTTTAAATTGTTATTTCAAAAAGCAGAGCCTTGTGATTCAAACGATGTAAACCACTTTCAGTTTGAAAGTTTCACATTAAGTGAAATATAAGAACCCAACAGTGGATCATGACACTGTCAATATGGGGCCCCGCAATTAAAACATAGTGGTTGCCTTAAGGTCTTTAAAGCATCTGATGCTTTGATGTAATCTCTTTCCACTAATGACAAACAAATGTGCACTTCACTGAAGTGCCACACAGTCGGCCTGGAGCCCTTTATGGTCTGGGAAGTTAGAGAAACGTTGTCATCTTTGCATACATTTGATTTGTGCTTCCTGTTCTCCTAAAACACATTAAAATAGTATATGTTATATGTTATCATACTGTCTTTAGAACAGATCATAAAACAAAAGCGAAACACTGAATATTAGCTCCGATTATTTGTTTATCTAGTCTGTTTAGTTGTTTTAGTAACCTCAGTAAAACATTATTGTGCGCTTCCTGATTTTTGTAGGTTCAGGTGCCAATATAGCACTGAAAACACTTTTAGTGTATTTGTTTAAAAGTTGTAAACAAAATAAAATGTAATCACATTCTGCATGAAAACGAGTTCCTGATTTTAAAAAAATCATTGGGTTCAATTAAAAAAGACATTTTTGTTGTATTTTCTTATCTACAGATATCCACGATGAGAACGGGTTAAAGCCAGTCATGGTTTACATCCACGGAGGATCCTACATGGAGGGAACTGGCAACATGATTGATGGCAGCATCCTGGCCAGCTATGGAAATGTCATCGTCATCACAATCAATTACCGGCTCGGAGTTCTCGGTGAGTCCGCCGCTTTAATTGTGGTGTTTTAACTGGTTTGGAGAAGTGCTGATTGTGGCATAAGTGGTTCATTGATTTATTGATTGATTTGACTGTTTGGCTTCCCCTCTTTCATTAACTGGCTCGCTGTTACATTCAGGGAGCGGGACATTAGAAATGTTCTTCTTTGATCACATATTTATCTTTGAAACTTTTCCTTAAAAATTGATTTGCAGCTGAAATTCATACGTACACAGATATACTTGATACACTATTCCCACTCATCATCGTGGAGTTTTCAAGCTGCAGTTTCTTTTTCCTGTTCTCCAATCCTCCATGTTGCCAGGTTAGGACGTGGTTTGCATTTTTGTCTGTATTCATCTCTGTTTAAAATACCTTTATATCAGTGCAGCCCACATTTCTTATTAGGACAATAACCCTTTTCTTTTTGAGATGAACTATGAAGAGACGTGTTTCTCTGAAAGTATTTTATCAAATTGTAACAACATTCTTTAATTTGGCATGAAAAAACCCTTTAACCTAGCTATCCCAGGTTGTCAGAAGAAAATGTACAAATGAAGACAGATACGCTTTTCCAGGGTCAGATTTCGAGTCAAAGCTGCACTTTTTGTCATTATAGTAATTATTTAAGTCATGATGCAAATGGACAAAGATTTGGGTGCTAAGGCTTGTGTTTGGTGGGCCAACTGTGTCAAGATCAAAACAGCTTGCTGACTTGATAATCTTGCTAATGATGAGGTAGGCATAAAGGCACTATGATTTTTCCTTTAGAAAACAACGATGCATGTATATTAAGATGTATGTTGACTTTGTGAATGAGTCTAAAATCATTGGTTTCTCTGATAAACTTTATTACTTGCTTCATTTTTTCCTGATGGCAGCGTGCAACCATTCTGCAGGGATGTACAGTGGTCCCTCGCTATAACGCAGTTCACCTTTCGCGGCCTCGCTGTTTGGCTGATTTTTTTGTGCAATTTTTTTGATATTTTTTTATTTTATTTTTTTGTGCAGCGCATTCTGTTCTGAGTCCTGATTGGCCAAACAGACACAACAATGTCGACGAAACGTCGTCACCTGCGGGCGCCTTTGGTTTCGTTCTATGATACTGGACTTATTTTTCTACGAAGGTTTGAACTTCGAGAGTTTAAACAAGAGAGAAAAGTGTGAAAATGTTCATGCCTGTCTGAGAAAAGTGTGTAAAGTGTGTAGTGAGGGGTTTTACAGCCTTAAAACATCTATAATAATTGTAAAAAATAAAGCTGGCTACTTCGGGGATTTCAGCTATCGTGGGTTATTTTTAGAACGTAAGTCCTGCGATAAACGAGGGAGCGCTGTAATTCTAAAACCGAGATGGATAAAAGCACTGAAGCCTTGTAACAGTTGTACTAACTTACAGTTACCAGTTTGAATAAGTAGTCCATATTTCCTGTATAGTGTCTTTACAGCATGCATAATATTTATAAATCCCTCATATTTTGGCATCCATGTCTTAGATTTAGATACAAATAACCTGTTTCCACTCAGCATGATTGTAATTGTTCAGTTAGGTAAGATAAGAGGAAGATATTGTGTCTGTGCTTTGGAGAAGCATCATACAACTTTGATTTTCCTTTACATCAAGTTTGATGAATTGACTGGTACATCGTCACATACAGGAAATCTCGACCAACTGTTTGTCTAAAGGGTCAGAGTCTCTGCTTCTAAAGACTGTCGCCCTTTTAAAGTGGTGGTGGGCAGACACAGCTAGCTCTACCTGCCTGCAGTGCCTACCCAGCTTCCTCATGTATAGCATTTAACTGAGTAGTCCCACAAGTCAGATTTGTTTACCAGCCAGACTCTCCCCTTAATGACTTGTTGCACTAATTTAGTGACTATGAAAATAAACCTAAAGGATCTGTTAAACCTGATGAAACACATCAAATTAAGTTTTGAAAACAAAGTATAATCTAGTGTGTGCTGTCAATGCTGTTATTTATTTCTCAAGTGACGGCTGCACATTACAGCTCTCAAACGTTGAACTGGATTAAATGATTAAGGGTACTGCCTAATGAAGACGGTGTGGAAATCTTTTTATTTCTTGGCAGATAAATTGACATTTGTTTGACTGACTATTCCAGGTATTCCTGGTATGCGTTCTGTAGGGTTGCCAACTCCCTGAAAAATAAATAAGGGACACCTCGTGGCCAGGGCTGGGCAACCCAGTTGTCTTCACCCTTCCCAGTGTGGTAGCTCTTTTTTTTGTGTGTGAAATTATTTTTTAACCATTTGACTTGAATTTGATTTAAGCAGATGCATATTCTTTGTGATATGACCATATGGGAAACAAATGATCATTTAGCCATTTATTTTTAGCTCACAATGACAACATTAACACAGTAAAACAGGTCTCTTTCTTAAACAGAAGCCTGTCATGCTTAACTTTTGAGAATATAAGTAAATCTTTCTTTAAAAGAACGCTGTCCTGCTTAACTTAAAATTATATAAATTAATAGAAAACAATAGAACGAAAAACATTCTTGTAACTGTGCACATTTAGTGCATTTAGTACAATTGGCTTCAGTTGAGGTATTATTTCAGCTTTTCTAATGCTAATCAGCTGCTCCTGTTTGTAAACCCGTTTGTTCCCATGATTACGCATCATAACTCATCATCATTATTCATCTATGTATTACTTTTATGTATTAGTCATGTATTTGTTGTAATCATCTATCCTTGCAGTTGTTTATTACACAAAATAAATTATATTATCACACTTCTGGCCACATAGTGCTGATATTCACTGCACATGCCCATATTAACCTTAACCAGAGGGTTTTAAAAAAACAAACCAGTGTTTACATACCATATCTGCTTCTGCCGTGGCCTGGTGGACAAGAAATTGGTTAAGGGTTCCCCGAGCTTTCACGCCCCTCATGTTCTTCATGTGCCCACCATTAGAAGCATGCCTATGGAAAAAGTGCGCCGGCACACAGTGCAGTGCGCTTTATAGGTGTTATCGTGCACTTTCCCAGCCAGGTGTTTTCCCTTTCCCATTCCTCCCTGTACTTTTGCAGCCTTTTTTTTCTTTCTCTGAGGGGAACAAACATTGCTGCTCTAATGCTGGGCTTACACTGTGCGGTTTTTGGCCCATTTTGAGACGATTTTTGAGTCATGCGACCGATTTGGTGATCGGCCCAATTTTGGCCTTCATCCAATTTTGGCCTTCATCGTGCGTGGTGTAGTATACGTGGGGTAACGAGAATTGCTCGTGAGCTGCTCACACTGCTCACGCTCAAACACGTAAACGTCGGTGAAAAAGACGGAGCAGCGGTGCAGCCTGTGATCTGGACACAAGCGATGGAGGCACAACCTGTAGAACCATCCGAGCCTTTTCGATGTGGCCTCACAAAATTATCACGACCACAACAACCGTGAAAATAGTTGGATCTACATTGCTGCTTAATCACAACTGCCTGATCATGTTTTTCATTAGCAATTTAGCAAAGTTGATGGTGGTGGTGTGTCTGTGTGAGTGAAAGACAGAGAGAGCGAGCGACAGAATTTCTGTTATAACCTTCATTTTATGGACGCACAGTGTGAGCTCTCAGGTCGCATCAGAGCATCGGGCGGTATAGTGTGAGACCTGCATCGTGACCTACCAACTTCTAACCCCTGCGAGTCAATCGTGCAGTTTGAAAATTGCACAGTGTTTGCCCAGCATTAGGTGTACTGTCGTCCGAGACTTGCACCGCAGTGTCGGCGTTTGTTTCCCTGCTGGCCATGCTTGTTGTTGTGGTCATCTGTTGTCTTCCAATATTTTCTCTGTAAGCGACCTTTCCTCGACCAATGAGATGAGCTGTAATCCGACTTGTCATACTCAAATTGTCATAAGTGTGCTGTCAGCTCATTGGTCACAAAGCAGGAGAGGGGCTGGGAATTATGTTTTCAAACAAAGTGTTAATTGCATTAACATTTATAGACTACTTTTGATTCTCACTGTATTACGGGACAAAGTGCGTCCCTTATTAGTGCTTTTGTTTCTAAATACGGGACGATTCCGTTTTTTAAGGGACGGTTGGCAACCCTAGCGTTCTGTGTTCGAGTAGCAGCAGATTAGCATTGAGTAGCACACCATGCTCTAAATCAACAAATTACATACATACATTTGTTGGGTCTGCGCTTCCACAGGCCCCGCTGGTTTAGAAACGTATTCCCGTTAACGACAAGGAAGCAAGACAATCAGCAATCGATCGATTTTTCTTGCGAGAAAGGGAGGCTGGTCGGAACCAGGCTCTTGGAGCTAAACGCTCCTCACCCGTCTCCTAGCCAGCTTCAAATAAACAGCCTTCCTTGCCGCCTTTTATTGAAAACAGTTACAATACACACAAGCACCACCCATTGTAAAACCCGCCTATGGTTCTAAAAGACACCATGTGTGTGCACGTGTAAGCACGTGTGTGTATGTGTGTGTCTGTATGCATCTGAGTGTTTGTGTTTGGGGGTACGTTTGTGTGACCTCATGCTCACCAAAAGGGTCATAAAGGCAGGAAGTTTACTAACCAAGAAAACAGAACCCTCACATAGGATGTCCCATAATAAAACACTACATCCTCCCCCATCATTCAACAAGCTGGAGAGGTGCTCAGAGACAAAGGGATGTCTTTGATAATGCTGCTTGAGTTAAGACTTTACAAATTTAAGTAACGCTATGACAACATTTAACAATTTAAACCTAACAACGTTCCTGTGAAAATGTTTCACACAATTTCCAGCATAGATGCTACGAACACCACCCCTGACATGAAACAGCTCAAGTTGTTCATTTCACACCTTGATAAGCAGCTTTATGTGGCTGCTTCACCTAATCGCTAATGTTATGTTAAGTAAATCCATATAACAGAAAGAATATCCGGTCGTTAAGTGATGACGTGATGACGTGACGAATCCTACTTCCGGGTCTAAAGTAGTCTGCGTTTAATATGGCTTTTGTGTTGTTAACATGTTTAATGTTTTGTATTTTCTTCTATTTGATCTCAAAAAGCTCCTAAAACAGTCAGTGATCACTGTTGACCTCCCTCGGCTTTTATTACCGCTAATCATTTATTTAAGCTCAGTTTTTAAAACCTTAGGATGTAACTACAGCCCAGCCCATGCAGCAGTATATGAATGACTAACCTCGTATTGTGGATGGATTATCTCAGTTGTTCTCCTGGCTGAAGTTTGGTCCTTTTACAGCATCCTGCCATGCGATTACATTTGTTCCTGACCACCGAGAACACTCACGGTAACTTTTATCGAGTGGGAAAAAAGTTAGCTTGTTTATATTATGCTAACATAGCTGTGTCGCTAGCGGTCACGTAGCACATCATTATATACCAGCTAGCCCAACTTCAGTAACCCTACAAACGTCACTGCTGTTTAGTTTTCTGTCTTCATTTATGCTGGAAGTGATAACAGAGCTGTACGTTTTAATTTGTTTCCAAAACCCCGCAGTCAGGACATGCTATATTGTATTTAGATAGAAGCTAGCGAGCTAACTTCCTGCTAACTTCTAACTCTGTTAAATGTCATAAATTCCATTTTCATGGATGCCTGGATGTTAAACTCAATAGTTACACCTGGTAGAGCAGAACGCTGCAGCGGAGTTTAGGCCCAGACACGGCTAGTGATGTCAGACTTAACAACCGGATTGAGTGTGAGTATGTTGAACTTGTTACCATGTTACCATGGCGATTTACCCCAGTAAGAAGTGAAATGCTTTCATAGTACTGAAAACCCAGGGTTACCCCTGAAGTTACCTGGACAAGCCAAAATCCTGCTGGTAGTAGAAGCCTGGAAGTCCCTGGAAATTGTTAGGATAAGAGCAGCTACAAGTGCATTGGACAAACCATATATGATGATCTCCTACAGGCTAGCATCTGCTCATCAGATCAGTGAAGTACAGAATGCAGCACTAAATAGTAAAAACAGCAGCCAGTCTGAAACCAAGGAGGAAAGTAGCTAGAGTAGTTAGCTATACACCTACCAAGCTGTTAAGATAGTTTTGCATAATTTGTACACAAAATGTGTACATAAATATCTGACATGTAACAGATGAATTATCGATGTAAACCTGTTGCTGCAACCTCCCTGGCCTTTAGTTCCTCACAACCATCTGTGCTTCAGCTGTAGGTGTATAACTTGAAGTCACATGGTGATCATGGCTTGCATGTAGAAAAGCTACAGGCCGCAGAAATAGACTATCGAATGTTTGCAGATCAGGGAGCCACATATGAACCCCAGTCAGACTGGTCTGGTAGGACCTTTGCTCTTTTCAGTGTCTCATGTTGTCGTGTTTATTCCTGTGCTTGAAATTTTCAGGCAGAGCCCAACAAGAACCCTGTCTAACACGTCGTTAGAAAAACTTCCATAGGTGTTCAACGGAGCTGAGATCTTATTGTTACAAAGGCTATAACATGGGATTTCAATTATTTGCATATTGTTCTTAAATGTGTCACTCATCTGTACATATGGATGAGTGAAACTTGTCTTGACACCAGTTGTTGTTCACTTCTGATGAAGCTGTTTTCAACAACCACCTTGTTATACAGATACACACAAATATAAAACACTTATCTCGGTGTTAAATATCAAATTTCCTTCATGGTTGTTGTTTCCGGGTTTGAATTGAAAGTGCGCTCCATATGGTTTGTTTGCTGTTTGCATGAGGTGTGTTGTTTAGTGAAGTGAAGCCACAGTATATCCTTATGAACGCTGCCGCTGCTCTGCTGCACTGTGCCGTGCTTTGCTCTGCTTACCATTTGTTATAAGGCCGAGCTGTCTGCACCAGTCTCTATATTTAGTTTCCTGGGAGCCGGGGGGAAAAGGTGTTCTGGAAAAGTGTGCACTGCAGAGAAGAAAAAAGAGAAGAGGAGAGAGACAGAGAATGAGAAAAAGAGGGAGAGAATACAGATGAAAAAACAGATAAAGACAACGGATGAAGGAGAACATTAGGACAAATAACAAAAAGACAGTCAGAATGGCAGCGTAGCCAGAAAGATGATTCTGTTCAGCTTTCAGTAGAATCACCTTTCTGGATTAACCATGCACCCAGACATTCAAATACTAAAATCTTTATGTAACAAAGAAAAAAAAGGGAAAAAAATCACTCATGAGCATCAATCTGGTTACTTAAGCATCGTAGAGTGGCATTATGAACAAACTGGTGACAGTTCTGTGTTTGTTACTTTGTTTCTTTTCCTACAGAGAATGGAACGTCTTAGGGTTTGACTGGATTGATTTTTAAGATTTCTATCATCATCCTGCTCTATTAAAAAGTGTTTCCCAATACAGCTAAATTATTCTGTTACATTTAGGAGAAAGCAAAGTGATGCAAAAGTCAAAGATTCAGTTCCATGAAAACCATCTGATTTAAAATGCCTCAACAAGCTTACTACCAAGAACTACAGAGAGAGTTTCTCCCAAACTGACTGACTGTTCATTTCAGTTTAAAATCCTTCACTTGAAACAAACCCCATCTAGTTTTCAATTCAAAAAGGTTTTTTAATATAGTGCTAAATCACAACAATAATCATCTCAAGGCACTTTATGTGTCAAGTTCAAAAAAGAAAGTATAGGAAGGCTTATGGCCTCGCCACCATGAGTACGCCTGATCTCAGAAGCTAAGCGGTATGGGGCCTCGTTAGTACTTGGATGGGAAGCCATCTGGAAATACCAAATACTGCAAGCTTTGGGGCGTTTCTGTGGCTCAGAGGTACAGCGGATTGTCTATTTGGAAAGTTGGTGGTTTGATCCCCGACTACTGCATTTTGCATTTGTCCTTGCTGAACCCCAAACTGCCCCCAATACCTACATCAGCATGTGAGTGTGTGAACGTTTACTTAAAGTGTTAGGTACTTGTATGAATGTGGGTGAGTAAGAAAGTGCTGTGGGTGGAGTCCACAGTGCAAATGAAATCCTACAGTCTGAGCCAAAAAACCCACAGACACAAGTGAGGAATCGTTCAGGGTCACTGGATCACCCCTAACTGCAGGTTTTATCAAGTTTTGATCCTATATATCTTCCAAAGACCCCTGTATACTGCATCAAGCAAAAAGAGCCCACTGAGAGCACAGCCTTACTTGTGATTCCTGAGTTTCCAAAAGTAGAATGGGAGCGCTTCAGCTATCAGGCCTGTCTTCTGTGGAGCCAGCTCCCAGTTGGGATTCAGAATGTCCCATTTGCTTTTAACAGTGGGCTTAAAATTTCACTTTTTGAGTATAAAAAGAAAAAAGCTTACACTCAGGAATGATTAGGGTGACCCTGAATCATATTCTAGACCTTAGGCTCAGCCCACTGGACCTCTAATGCACTGTTTTTGACCCTCCAGTGCTTCTTAGGGTTAGGGTTAGGGGTTACTTCTATTCTATGCCATTAACTTGTGTTTGCTCTCTCTCGCAGTTTTTTTATTTTGTTGTTTTGTATTCTCTCTGTGCACTCTTTTCCAACTTTTCTTTCCCTTCCTCTCCCAGTCAATTATGAGAGACTGTTAAAGACCCTTTGTGCCCAACCATCGTCAACTATCTCTCTCTAACTAGGGAATTCAGCGAAAGCATCCTCCTGTTCATTTGACATTGTACCTGCATAATTATTCAAAAATGTCTTCCAGGCTATTGGTCCATCTGTGCTCACTCTAATCCACTCTTCACTGGTGTCTGGTATAGTTCTGGTTTATTTTAAAAATGCTGCTATTCTCCCGCTTTTACAAAAACCTCAGCTAGACCCTTCTCTTTTGAGCAGCTACAGACCAATCTCCAAATTACCATTAATTGCTAAGCTTCTAGAAAATGTTGTGGCTAAGCAGCTTATAGCAGCTCTTGAAAACCACAGCATTGCACTAAGTTTCAGTCCGGCTTTCGCAGAGCTCACTCCATGGAAACAGCCCTTCTTTGGGTCTCAAGTGACATTTTGATGAGTAATGATGCAGGAAAATGATCTGTTCTGCTTATGTTGGACCTCGTGTCGGTGTTTGACACAGTTGACCACCACATCCTGCTTGAAAGGCTTAAACATTGGGTTGGTCTACCTGGAGCTGCCTTGGAGTGGCTCTCATATCTACATCACCGACGTTTTTCTGTGGTGGTCTCTGATTTTAGGTCATCCTCTACCTCCCTAACTTGTGCTGTCCCTCGGGGTTTGGTTTTGGAGCCTTTATTGTTTTTAGTATATCTTCTCGCCCTCCAGCATATAATGGGCTCCTTCAAGAACATTTCTTATCACTGTTATGCTGGTGACATTCAGTTGTATGTTTCTTTTAAGCCCCAGGATTTATTGAAGCTTCAGCTTCTGAATGACTGCTTAGATTCTATCAGATGTTGGCTGCAAATTTCCTCCAACTCAACGAGGGGAAAACTGAAGTCCTCGTATGTGCTCCGGACAGATTTTAATCCCAGATAGTGAAAGTCCTTGGTCCTCTCTCGGTCTATGTTAAATCCTCTATCAGGAATTTAGGTGTCACCTTTGACTCGACTCTCGCATTTGGATGGGCATGTGAATTCTCTGGTTCGGTCTTGTTTTTATCATTTAAGAAATGTGGCTGAGTTAGGCACTATTTTATTTTGCTCTGATTGCTATACGTACATTTATTTCTTCGCGCTTCTACTATTGTAACTCACTGCTTATGTGTCTAAGGTTCCCTGGAGCTTCTGCAGGTTGTGCAAAACACTGCAGCTGGGCTTTTGACTAAATCCAGTATTCACATGTGACACCGCTGCTATCTGAGCTACACTGGCTTCTTATTGAACTCAGAGTCCATTTTAAGACCCTGGTTTTGACTGGTCATCTGATCAGAACTTACTTGCTATGAAACAGACTAACATGAGAACTAAGGGTGACAGAGCTTTTGCCACTGTGGCCTGAGACTGTGGACTCAGAACTGTGTTTTTAAAAAACAATTCAAAACTCACCTTTTTAAAACCGCTTTTGGTTCATTTTTGCCTGTTTTATGTTGTCTGTTTCACCTTTATGAATTGTTAACTTAAAGGTGATATATAAATACAATGTTATTTGTTATTAGTTATTTAACACAGGATGGTCTGTAGCGTATTCTATAAAGCACCTGTGAACTGGAACTATATAAATAAAATGACTTTTTATTTAAGAATTGCAATTTTAGATACATTTCAGTGAGAAGTTGTTTCTGTGATAACGCTGCTCTCACACTCATCCTCCAGTGTGGATCTGCACCAAAGGAAGAACAAAACAGGTAGAATGAGAATCGTCTGTGAAACACCTGTAAACACGGCAGTATTGTCACCTCACTATTGCCTGAGTGTTGCAGTTCAAAGGATTCACACAGATATTTGCAGCAGCTGTTGAGAAGGTGCTAACATGCAATGGTGCCTGACTCAGTGAGTGAGTAAATGTGTGACACTGGGCTGAAGCAGATGCCTAGTGTGAAGGGACAACAATCTCTGCAGGCCGAGCAGCCCGATCGTGTCTGTGCCGGCAGGCTGATTGGAGACGGGTGTAAGAAGTCATCAAACACTCATCAGCTCGCACCACTTTAACATCAAATTCCCTGCTGGACGGCCGTCAGTGTATCATTTACACCTTTTTCCACATCTCACATTGCTCTGCTCTGGTCTTGTTGTTTCCACAGGACAAGTGTACAACTCAATCCACCCTGTTGCTAAAATTAACCTGCTATAATGTGTCAAAAAGTAGCACATGTCAATATTGGGTCAGGCCAATATCGGCTGCCCAATGCGGGGGAGCAAGAACGATGCTTGTGTGGATCATACATGTCAGGATCCAAATGTGCATGCGCATTACCTCACATGTCAGTGTTGTGGCGCATCTCTCACTATATGACCAGGAGGAAAAGACCCTTAATTGATTGGACATAAAATAAAGTTTCAGTTTGTGTCGTATATCTCTGGATCTTGTTGCACTGAGTGTGAAATTATTATTTCTACATCTTCTGTTGCATTATGCTTTCTACCATATTGACTTGTAACTGCACAGCTGAGTCCAATTACCCTTAGTGATTGGTCTTTTCTAACAAATTTCCCAGTGCGCTGCAGCAACAGTATTGTGACAAATGTTTTTGTGTGCTGCACTAATTAGTGTGAACTATGGAGTTTGGCACTGTGAAGCGTTTAGCATTCGTTTTCAGCTCGTCATTTTCATTTTTTGGTTGTAACACTGAAGCTGCAAAGAGTAGGCATAGTTACTGGGGTCAGTCACCCAAAACAACAGACGGTGCACAAAAGAGGTGAAAGGGAGAGTACAGGAAGGGTGGAGGTGAGTATCAGGGGTGATTTATTGCAGAAGGATAGCAGCAAGAGAGAAAGGGAAGGTTTACACGATGGCAGAAAGACATGCTTTCATGTATGGTTTGGAAACCGTGGCACTGACAAAAAGACAGGAGGCAGAGCTGGAGGTGGCAGAGTTCAATATTTTAAGGATTTTGTTGGGGATGACCAGAATAGACCGGACTACATATGGGTACAACAGAGGGACACCTCGGGTGGAACGCTTTGGAGACAAAGTTGGAGAGGCAAGGCTGAGATGGTTTGTGCAGGGGAGGGATATATTTAACAAAGGCAGGAGCCAATGAGGAAGACCACAGAGCTCATGGATACAGGGAAGGGGGGCATGCAGATGGTTTGTGTACAAAAGCTAACACTTTATAAAAGCTGAACACAGCTAAAGGAAGGTAATACACATTTATCACACGCAAACACTCAATTTAATTCCCTCCAAATTACATACTTGTTGGAAATTATTAAAATAAAGACACATTGCATTGGCAAAGAATTAAATACACTTTCCTTTCAAATAGCCTTTTTAGTATTGACATTCAAAATGTGAGCATGTAGCTATTATTGAGTTTGACTGCTGCTGTTGACTTTCAGACCACTGTGGAAATAATGCAGCACTGAAGAATGTCAAGTCAAGTCATTATAGTTTGAAAGGAATGCTACAAGCTACTGCAGTGACTCAACTAGTTGTGATCTCAGTAATATCACTAATTAGCTAACAAAAGCTTTCCAGTTACTTTGTACCACAGGGACTGATTGCTGAATCTGTGGCAAAGAAGCAGAGCTGCAACAAAGAAAAGAGCCTCACTCTCAAACACACCTTTCATGTCACATCTCACAGCTTTCCTTACCCAAGACAAGAGATAACAGTTAATTAGAAACAAACACAGAACAGTTAACAGTCACTAATATGTGTAAAGATGTTCCTACCCGAACAAAAATATAAGTACTGCCAGGCCTTTATCGTTTGCTTTTCTTTGTTCATAGAGAACAAAGAAAGGTAAGAAAATACCCCAAATGAATCCAAACATAGACCCCATCCTTCCTAATTAGGATTCAAAACCCCTTCAGATCTTATCATATGTAACCATGCTCTGCTCCGAGCTTTTTGTTCTTAAATCTTCCAGAATTTAGTTCTTGACCACGCATCAACAAGGATTTCCTCTACATTGTTTTAATTTTATCATACTATCCAAGAGGAAGAATCCTTATGTAATAGTGTTGCACAATTTTGTGTGTGTGTTTTTTTAACACTAGGAGTCCCAGGCTTCTACCTTTCTACCTTTAAAACCCACCACCAGCCAAATGGCTGGTAGGCTTTTAGCTAGGCTTTAGCTTCAGCCAAGTGGAAGCTAAATTGGCTAGTCATTCATATGTAAATTAGGTTGTTAGCTGGGAATTCTGGAGGGAGGGGAGTGGGGGTGTGTGGATGAGGGGGTGGGGGAGCTGCTAAAAGCTGTGAACTTCCTTTTGTGTTTCATCTTGATGCATTCTCAATCATCCAGGGAAATAAATCTCCAAAAGTCACCAACTTGGAGTGTTTCAGTTTGCCATCTTAGGGAGAAATCAACACACATGGGTGTAGGTCCTTTGTTGCTGAGATTTATTGATAAAAACAGTACAAAAAACCAACCATTTGTACACATATTTACAAATAATAATAAAAAGTGAGTGAGTACATTTCAACATTTTCAGCAATCACTCACAATCCTGGCACTGCCATGGTATCTGTAGTCTGCATTTACCACATGTGTATCTGTAGCAGTGAACACATCGCACAGTGGCATGATTGTTCTTGCATTTGTGTTTGACCTGACACATGGCTCTTTTTCCAGGACTAGGTGTGGAGGGTTGTGTCCGAAGCAACTGTTCTTTTCTTGCCTTCTTCTCAGCTACATGAGAGTGAGCCAACTCTCTTGCAAGCTCCACCACATTTACATATGAATGACTAGCCAATCCACTAGTGGATTGAGGAATTTCCCTGCGAATCTTGTTGACTGTGCCGAGGATGGTGGTTTTCAGTCTAAGAAGTTTTTGCGCAAGTGAAAGCGATGTGAAAAAATTGTCCGTGGTAACATTTCTGCCCTTGTCTAGGAATGGTTCCATCAGCCTCATTACTACATTTTCAGAAAGTCTCTCCCCAGTGGGACGATTGGGGTCCTTGCCAAGATATGGGAAGACATTGCAAATGTACTTGGATTTTAGGTCGCAGGCCACCCAAAACTTGATCCCAAACTTGTCAGGTTTACTTGCAATATACTGCAGGAAACAGCACCGAGTCTTTGATGGGAAAAGCTGTTCATCAACGGTGATATGTAGACCAGGGTTGTAGCACGTGATGCAGTTGGTGACCAATGATCCCCACACACTGGAAATTGCAGCGAACTTATCAGTCTTTGCTTGATTTGCTCCATTGTGGCATCAATCAGACCACTGGTATAATGTTGAAATGTACTCACTCACTTTTTATTATTATTTGTAAATATGTGTACAAATGGTTGGTTTTTTGTACTGTTTTTATCAATAAATCTCAGCAACAAAGGACCTACACCCATGTGTGTTGATTTCTCCCTAAGACGGCAAACTGAAACACTCCAAGTTGGTGACTTTTGGAGATTTATTTCCCTGGATGATTGAGAATGCATCAAGATGAAACACAAAAGGAAGTTCACAGCTTTTAGCAGCTCCCCCACCCCCTCATCCACACACCCCCACTCCCCTCCCTCCAGAATTCCCAGCTAACAACCTAATATACATATGAATGACTAGCCAATTTAGCTTCCACTTGGCTGAAGCTAAAGCTTAGCTAAAAGCCATTTGGCTGCTCTCCGGGTTTTAAAGGTAGAAAAAGCCAAATGGCAGTCCGTGGTGATGTAAGTGTTAAGACCAGTTTCCGTACATCTGTTTGAGTTTCAGTCTCACTGCTCTCGTTAATCTTTTTCCTTCAGTGGGCAACTGCTTTGAGGGAGAGAACTCAAACCACTGCATAGTACCTGCTCACAAACAAAGAGCACAATTAAACATATAACAGTTTTAACAAAGTTAGATTTTTGTAGCTTATTGCAGAGAAGTTAAGAATAACAGAGAGGGAGACAGGAAGCTGATAGTTTGTTACTTTTATTTAAAACTCTTTTTTAGTCACATAGCTGTCTTGCGTATTCTGTGTGATTCCTCTTTATTCTAGTATTTCATTCTAAATTCTTCTGTTCCAATCCTTTACCAGCCTCTCTTGTAGTCAGAGGCAAAGTGCTCAGCCTCCCAAGCAGCCTCTTCTTCCTGCTTCTCTATAACTCCTCAGTTTCTGCAAGGACAGCTATTGCTGGGAGGAGGTCATTACCACTCCAGAACTCTTCCCCCTGGTTGTGCAGCGATGACAGCACGTGAGGAGAGAGAAGAATATGCTGTCACTGCTGTCGCCTCACGACAGTGGTGAGCAGCAGCTATCCACTTTGCTTGTGAGTCAGGGTATGAGGTAATGTCTTCTGACATGACACAGAAAGGCCGACGGCTGGAGCTGCAGTTCACATTCTGCTACCAGAAAAAAAAGGGCAGAAAAACCCTGAAAAACATGCTTTTGATCTTGTACACATGAAGACGGTGAGTGGATGATGGTGAGTGGAGTCATCTGTCACTTACAGATGTTGCTCTGCAAATGCTGCTCTGTGTGCCTTTGACAGACTGTGCCAGTGCCTTGGTCCCAACTACTCAGCAGTATCTGCTAGTTCTCATTACATCTGCCCTTTCCTTTCCCCCCATGTGTCACTGATTCAGGATATTGGGTTCGATACAATTTCCGAGAAATACTCTGATTTTTTTAATGTATGATAATGTCATGAAACAGTTACTATCATGTTTAAAGCACAGAGGAATGCAGATATGTTAGCCTAGCCTAGTGTTAGATCCCCAGACAAAGGGTAACCTCCACATAACATGAGGTGCCACTCCCCACTCCAACCACCCCCCAAGAAAAGACCAGCAACACGGAACCACTGAAAATATGAGACGGCAGTATATTTGCTGTAGAAATGAGCAGTTCAAAACCAAACTCATTTCTAATGCTGCCTAGTTTTCCCTAACTGAGAGTAAAACTATAGACAATTGTCTAACTTTGACTCATTTCAACATTCACAAACTATTTACAAAATGCTCCAAAACAACAAACATATTAGAAGATATCAGAATATGTTCCCCAACAACTTTTGTTCAGACTTCTCATACTCATCTGGTCTGTTTTCTGGGTGTCAACTGGAGGTTCAAGGACTCAGGAAGTCACCAATCACTTTTTGCCAAAGTTTGTTTTCTCTGTTGAGTCAGCGTCACAAGAATTTATAGTCACAAACAAAGTAAAGTAGTCCAAAATGCTTCTTTCTGGATTGGACTTTCAGCAGACGTAACAAAATGTGCACCATGTGACCAAAAACTAAATCAGGAAGACTGAACCCCAAAGATTCCTGACACATCTCTGGTAGCAAACAGCAGAAGCGATGACCTCTCATGGCCAGTGTTGGTCAAGTTACTTGAAAAAAGTAATCAGTAACTAATTACTGATTACTTCCCCAAAAAGTAATCCCGTTACTTTACTGATTACTTATTTTCAAAAGTAATTAATTACTTAGTTACTTTTTAAAAACACGATTTACAACCTGAAGAGGTGATAAAGTGATAGATCTTTCAGCCCAATTCTACTTTTTCTGCATAATCCATCATACGAAATGTAATCAAATGGAAAAGTCTCTTTTTAAAACTTGTTTTATTACACAGCAAATCCAGCATGTCCAAATTAACACTGTCGGATTTGATTTCAACACTATTAAAGTGTCTATATGGGTCCACACCAGAGAGTGTTAATTTAACTCTTTTTGGAGAGTTGGTACGTTAACTCTGATTTAGTGTTAAACACCAAATCTGTTCAGGAGTTGATAATTTAACACTTGGTGTTAAGAGTTTATATATTAACTCTCAAAGAGTATTTTAGTTTAACTACGTAAGAGTTATCTTCTAATTCATTCTAAAAAGCGGGAATTTTACTGTTCTGAACTTCTAGAAATTTCTTTTGGAAATAAACATTTACTAAAAAGACGCAATGGTTTTTGAAAAACATTTATTCTGAACTGTGCACCACAATTTCAAAACATTTTCTGAAAGATGTAACAGTGTACATGTTCTCACTTTCATTAGAATTTTGTTTATCAAAAGGTCTGACATGGGTGAGCTGGTAAATGCAAATAACAGCATTCTCATCACTTATTTCTTCAATACAATATGCATGTCCTTCATTCATCACTTTGTGGAACTTCAGCGCACTTCTGCTCTCCCCCATATTCCATCTTCACAAGCATATCCTGTGCGGAGATTGAATAAAAATTAGTTGACACTAATTAATGGCACAAATAATCCAGTAAACAATTGCAGCACAGTAAAAAAAAAAAAGGAATCCTCTTTGAGCCATTACTTGTGTAAAGTATTTTCCCAAAAGACAAAGACACAGGCAGCAGGTAATACTGAACTAAATGTAAAACCTCAACCTTTTTCATTTTTACCTAAACCGTGTGCACAAAACTCTGGAGGGATCTAAATGCTACCGTAGAATCGAGTCAGGACGTCAGCTACTGCTGTTTGCTCGTTTTTTTTGTTTTTTTTATTTTTATGGGCGATCGTTTTCAGGCTTCAAGCAGCACCATTATACCAACATTTCACATTCTACACATTGTTTTAGGTGTATTTGACCAAAAGTTTGACTGAAAATTCACATGCAAGCTTTTTTTCAAGGCTGTGGTATTTGCCCGCAAACAATACCTTTCAGCTAGCTAAAACAGAATATTATGCTATCACCGAGCAACATGGCTAATGCCTTTCACACAGCTTTGTCTCAACTCCAAAGAGCCACAGAAGTAAAGGCTAATAACAATTGAAACAATCTTTGAAAAAATGACTTACCAAGCATGGCAAACAACTCAAATATGTAGAGCAAACTGTTCTGAAACGGCTTCACTTCAGCTTCGATTGGAGCCGTGCTGGGGGCGGAGTCTGTGAATTTACTCTGTTGGTGTCATAGCCCCTGTAGGAGTTCAGAGTTAAGAGGTCAAGAGTTAATGTTTACATTGTAACACCTCCAGATTTGACAGAGAAACACTCATTTTTAACACTCGATTTTAACTACTATCATTTTACACCTCAGAGTTACATTAAAAGAATGTGACTCTGCTTAGAGTAAAATTAACTCTACTTTTGCAAGAAGACTATTAACACCAAAACATTTAACACTTTTGAATTTGCTGTGTAGTTTTAACCTTTTAACTTTATGCATCAAGCAGAGATTTAATTATCTGCAACATTCTCTGACTGGAAGAAATTTGTTTAAACCTATTTAAACCTATTTTCTGCACATTCCAGCTCATAAAATAAAATATTTTTTGTGTTTACACTCAGTCTTTCAAATAGATGCAAGTAAAACAGCAGAAAATAAATAAAGTCAAAGACTCAGCGGTCCTGTTGCTCTATTTTCACCTGTAAAGCAGGACTGCGGTAGGCGGAGGTTTACCCTGGTGCAGGTGTGCCGCGGTCAGTGGAAGGATACGGCAGTGTCTCTGTGAGTTTCCCATTACGTCGTAGCTACTCGGTGCTTGTTGGAAGTTTAGGGGTTTTTTTGCTGTAAAAAGAAGTTTTCTTCTCACGCACAGTGGACACTAAACTCAAAGTAAGGTCAGTACTTCCACGCTTTAAACGCTGCACGCTCATACTCTCTCCCGCAAATGATATATGATCCATTGTTGATCTGCACACAGCTGTTGTCACGAACGTCGCACTCGCTTACGTCACTGTCATGAGACACTCGCAAAAAAAATCACGGCTTTAGTAACGCAGTAACGCAGCGTGCTTACGGGAAAGGAACGGTAATCTAATGACCGTTTTTGCAATAGTAATCCCTTACTTTACTCGTTACTTGAAAAAAAGTAATCAGATTACAGTAACGCGTTACTGCCCATCTCTGCTCATGGCACTCATGCAAAGCAATGTTTTGGGTTTGGTAGAACATTTCTCATGCACTCTGGCTCTCTGTGTAACAAGTGCTGGACGTAAAGTTCTGTCACATCTTGGGTAAACATTTTGTACATGAAGTTTGTGGCCTGATTGTTTAGACGTCTTTTGGAGACCCAACGGTTGAATAAACCTGATAAGCACTTTCACAGTGGTGCAGGTTTTAAAGCACAATGACATGAATGTGATGGTTTCCTGATTTTGTGTTTGGAAAAGAGCCGACACAGTCAACAATCACGTGCTCGAATAGCTCTCCAATACCTGCGATCAGTTTTAATGGCGTGTCAGGACTCACATGATCTGGTTTGTCTGTAATTTGACATGGATGGAATGAGAGACAGACTTTCACAACATTAGACTTGAGACACGACCATAAGTTTAATTGAGGAACAGAGTTTCATGACACTCGTATCTGTCAGTGGTGTTTCGATGACCTCAGGGAATGGAAAGACTTCACTGCCTGCCAAACCATTTCAGAGAATAATGTCAATACCCGCAACTGCAACTGAGGTTGCACAGCGATTTTAAATTTGTCTGACACAATCTGGGACAACTACTGAATGAAATGCAATGACGCATACACCATGCAGAACTCCACACGCTAACCCATCTCTGCCACTGTAAGGCTGAGCTGGAAACAGTAGGACACCGCCATGAAACCAGTGTCATGCAAAAAAAGAGACTACACACTCTTTGGGCATTGTAATGTACCTGCAGTGCGCTCAAATGCTGTGAAATGTGAATCTTCTTCAGAGTCTCTGAAAGGTGGGACTAATTTGTGACTGCTCACATCAAAGCTGTCTTCTGGCTTAGGGGATGATGACTGAGGGGCTGACTAAAGAGTGGAAGGACTGGCAGATGCAGCTCCTCCATTTCCTGAGCTCTCTCCTTTAATGCATGACCTCTAACTTTATGAGCAGTTCCTAAATGAGCAACTCTAGCTCCTTTATGAGATGCATTACTTGCAGTTCCTCCATCGAAGCACCAACTTGCACAGAGGGACTTTGCAGTCAGCCAGGAACACCAGCAAAACCTAAATCTTAAGCAAAGAACTTTGCAAAAGGTATGAGGTCATCTTTCTTACACCTGTTCGACTTTTCTTCAGTTACAGTTAAAGTCCTCTCACATAGTGCCACCCCAACAGAAGAAAAAAAACAAAAAAAACAAAGAGCAACTTACACAACGCAACAACAAGGACAATGAACACAAGAAAGAATGGACACACCCAAATTCATGTTTCGTCCCTGGGCTTGGGTTAACCTCGACATAACATGAGACAAAACTCACCACTCAGAACAGGGAGGTGAAACTTTATTAAATCAGCAATCTCCACCTGTTTATGCCAACACACACACACACACACACACACACACACACACACACACACCAGGGGATTTACGCAAATTTGCGCAGGGTTAGTAAATCTACTGTCAACATTCTTCCATTCAGAGTATTAAAGACTCAGTATATTATAATACACATATTGAAATCCTTAAAACCTGCATGCACATAATTTAGTTCAGTTTGAGATCCAGACCCCAGACATCCAGAGGCCCCAGAGTACGAGGACCCAAGGAGGACCACTGGGGGGACAACCGTGCCACCCTCCTGGGAAGAGCTGAGGAGAGCCCCAAACGAGAGGTCACCCAGCAGCCACGGAGCAGAGGCCAGAGGGGGTTGCAGTGACGTGCCCGCGGGCTCTGCCGGCAGCCAGCTGTGCCAGAGAGGACCGGGCCTCAGGCCCAGAGGCCTGAGGGTACTGCACCCCCCAGAAGAGCCCAGCCCAGCTACAGGCGCCAGGCCCCGCCAATCGGCCACCAGGAGTGAGTCGGTACATACATGAGCGCCCAGCCCCAGACACCAAGAACCACCGACACACCAACGTCTGAGGGCATCAGCCACCGGCAGGGAGTGTGGTGAGGGGAGACAGGCCTCCATACCTCAGAGAGCCTAGACTACTCAATTGTAATGGCAAACCGAGTTGTGGCGAGCCGTGGCGAGTACTAATGGATTAGCAGCTTTTGTCTTTTTGGGCCTGCGCTCTGTTGGTTTTTACTACTTGTTGGAAAGTTGTTGTCATTTGAGTTTTTGAATTGTTTGAGTAATTTTTGGTAAGAAAGCATTACTTTCTTTAGCATTACTGATTGTATCTACTTTTTTTTAATCAATTTTAAATCATGCTTTTTATTTGTTTTTGTTTTTTAATGTCTCTGTAAAGCACTATGCATCACCTTGTTGTTGAATTGTGCTATAGAAATAAACTTGCCCTGCCTTACATTTGAAATTTTATTAGCTTTCGTTGCTACTCTCCATATACAGAAGGCAGAATGGAGATGGATGCCTCTCGCAGCATCAGCCTACACATAAACATAGCTGTGCTGCAGCCAATAACAGGAGATACAATGGCCAAAGGGAAGCACAGTTGTTCTCTTCTGTTTCTTTTCATTTTAATTGTCTATTGCTCCTGAAACCTCTGTGATCTAATACTGTTTTCCTCTGACGACAGAAGCTGGCTGCAGCAGCAACAACAAAGGCTGCATAGGGTGGGGACCTGTCCTGTTTTCTCAGAGATCTGTGCTAGATGAGTACGCTATCGTTCGCTGAGTAAATGCTATGACAACCAAAGAATAGTTAAGATAATTGCAAGCTACAAATGATTTTTTAGTAATTGCGTATAGACAAGATGACATGCTTGTTTTTCTCTGAATGAAAAGCAGCACCACAGGTTTGGAGGATAATAAAAGGGACCACAAAATTACCTCATCCACATGAACACTCTGAGAAAACAAAGCAAAAATATCCCCAACACATGTAAATCAAAGTGAAGGAGAATAACAGCAAAGATTTTAGAGCTTAAAGAGCTGGTATCACTCAGTGGGCATCGGCTAACTTCCCCCTGTCATGTCCTGTGACTACCTCACACTTTCCTCACACTGGCACTCATTTGTTGACATAATGGACTCCATCTGTACTGTATTTGCAATATGCAGCATTGTACATCACTCTGGGCTCATAGCAAAGAAAAAAGAAAGGCCCAGCCCCCTCCGAAGCCTTCCCCAAACGGCGGCTCAGTTCATCTTGAAGCCATTTGCCTTTATCTAGTAAAAAACGCTGTCAAACCTAAAATGAGGACGTGGGCCCAGCGAGTGATGCAGACTAAATGCTCAACATCACTCATTTCATAAGAATATTAGTAAAGTCTTCTTTTCCCACCTTTGTTCAACCTTTGTCCTTAGTAGTTAGCTTTCATTGTGTCACCACTCAGCCATTGCTCTTGCATCACAGCTGTCATATTCTTAAAGCGTGTTTAAGATGTGACAGAGCCCAGACCCTGGAATCTGATTGATGCTTATCATAAAAGCCATAGCATGGAATAGTAAACAGCACTGAAAAGAAACGTCTGGTATGTCAGCTTCGTTCCAGATTACTCAGAGATGTGACTATACAACCATCGATATGAGCTTTCATATCACACTCAGCCCATTGTGGCTGAAAGGCAGGTTGTCTGCACAAAGACTCAGTGTACCTTTATTCAGCTCCTGCAGACACTTAGGGCATCAGAGACAGCTCTTCCTTACACTTGCAGAAAGGCAAAAACAGCCATCAGACTGAATTTCTTCTTACCTGCAGGCTGACGTATTCTGGATCAGGGTGTGAGGTATGGAAATGAAAGTGATATATGAAAATGTGATTACTGGCTGATTGTTGAAGGGCTGTGGTTCAGGAGGTAGAGTGGGTCGTTGCTACAGGTGTCTGGACATTCGCCTGAATAACTCAAGCACTCAGTGTAATCTAAGATTTAACAGAGATGAACAAAATCAAAGTTTCTTTTGGCCCTTGAAGGATCTGCAGATGTGCACACCGGTCATTGAATGGGTTTTTTCTCGGTACATTCACCACAGCTTTTTCATTACAGTCTTAGTCACTGATAGCAAAACCAAAGATCACTTTTCACTTCCATCCATCTGGAAGCCCACACAGAACGTAAGAGGTAAATTGTGTTTGTTCCTGAGAGACTGTCAGAAGACGAATTTCAGGGCTGATTGCATAGCAGCCAACCACCAGCATGCATCAGGCCCCACCAAAGAGTAGTAGTAGCCTCATTTGCATGATATCTGCGAGGGAGAGCATTCCCCAGATGCAAAGCTGATTAAAGAGTGTTGTCGCTCAACAACTCGAGGGCAAAGATAGAGAAGAGTGAGATGACCGACCACCACGCGGGGCCAACGCTGCTTTGATGTGCTGACCACACAAGCATGGAGGCAGCGGTTGGTGCTTATTTCCTTAATGAACCTATTGCAGTTCAAATGAATCTTGATGAATGCGAGCTCCTCTACACATATTACATGGTTTAACGTCACTATTAGTCATATTCTTCCATTCTTACATGCATGGTGACCTTTATGGATCAGCATATGGGCTAATTTGTGTTCAGTCTAAAAACATGGCAATTTTGTCTTCTTACCAGAGAAAACTGTCAGCAAGACATGAAATTATTTAGGTTACCTAAACAATGTTATGTGGAGATTAACAGATGTATTTTCAAATAACATCTCCACTTGAGTTCTCAATAGGTTCTGGGTACTTGTGACACCAGCCGGTCTTTGTAGAATGGACTTCATGTTAGCCAGCAGATATGTATTCACGCTAATGCACAGCTCTTACCTACAGAGCAGCATTTGCTGCTATGGGTCATTTATGATTTCCAGGATGTTTCACATGTGGTGAGCATGCATCAGTAAGTTTAATATCTCGTACATTATCAAAACCTCATTCACAACTTGTACAGAAGTGAGCAAGATCTGACTTTATGTCTCACTATGTATTTTCAAAATCAGAATCAGAAAAAAGCAGGAGTGACTGTAACAGGCTGCACGCTGGTTGGCACATGCGCACTATATTTTTAACACAGGTCTGTACCAGTTCTCATCCTTTAGCATTTAGATGAAAAATTTAAAAGTGTTTGGACTTTATCCGGCTGCCTTTTCTGCGTGCCAGCTGTGTTTAAGGTATGTGGGAGTATTGGGAGCACCACAGTTGATCTGAGAAGAACACAAGTGAACATAATCCAGTGAAACCATGAACAGTGTTTGTGTCTCTGCTGTCTGATGCTTCCTGCACTCTGGGCTTTTGTCTGCACTCCCCAGCAGAACACCTGAATCTGATTTTATCTGTTCAGGACGCAAAAGATGGAGAATCTGCTTCAGATTGTGAATGCTCTTCTAAAAACATAAACTGTGGCTCTTTTGAGAAATTAAAATAAGTAATGAAGTTGTTGGTTTTGTGTGTCTAGCCTATGCCAGCTCATGCAATTCATACATGTAGTCCTCACGTTGTCTCTAAGTGTAATCAAGACAGGGATAATGTCTCACTCAGGTGTAACTGAGAAAACAGGTAGTTGTCTAATATAATTTCTAGTACACAGGGATACCTAAGCAGGTATGAAAACTACTCATAACACATGAAGTGATAACAACTGTGAAAAAAATCCACTTTTTTGCTTTTTGCACATCATTTTGTATCACAAAGGATGTGCACATGTGCACAACCCCAACAAAATAGGTTGCTATTCATGCATGAGATCTTACTGGAATGCATTGATCAAACCCATTGCAACCTGACAAGTGATTCTCCAAATGATCCCTCCAGATACAGACTGGATGCTGAAAACTGGTGAAGATGGTTGTTTAAGAGAAAGGTATCAAAGAATGATGTAACAAAGATGTGCAAAAATGTAGCACATTAGCGCTGTGAGCTGTACATTGTTGTCCTTTATCTCTATTCTAGAACATGAAGAGCAAGTGTGGTTAAAAAAAAAGAAAAGAAAGATCGTCCAGAGAAGATAATCTGCTCTTCTGGGAATTCATATGGGAGTTTGCACTCCCTTAAAGGTGGGATGAGGAGCTTGATCACATGGTGCAGGGGCTCAGAGTAGGGACGCTACTTAGATGTGGTGTGGGCATCTGAGTAGGAGGCCTCCAGGATACCTCCTAAGTGAGTTGTTTCAAGTGTGTCCTACTAGGACAGGGCCCTAGGGCATACCCAAGACACGTGTCTCTTGGCTGGCTTGGGAATGCCTTGCTTTCCCCTGGCCGAGCTGGAGGTGGTGGTCAGGAAGAGTGAGGTCTGCCCTGTGACCCAAACTGGGGATGGATGTTTGTCTCTTTATTTTGTTCAGGCATTGGGGTGGCAGAGCATGTTGAGAATGCCATGTGGTTCTTGAAAGCAGCACCTCCTACAAAGAGCTGCTTTGATATGCCTGCATGTTGCTCAGTGGTGATTCCTGATGTGTTTCTCCACCTACGTCTGTTGACTCGACACAATGGTTGAGGTGATGGAATGGTACATCATAAAACCAACAGACATGTAATCACAGATATTGATTATTTATTAAATTGGATCTCTCGCCTCATCCTCAACATAAAGGAGCTGTAAGAGCTTGAACATAGCATTGCTGAAATTTGATTTGGGTTATTTACAGCAGTTCAGGTGTTGTTAACAGAGCATTGCAGCTGAACTTAAGCATCAAGTGAATCTAGACTAAGAGAATGTCTGCTTGCACCCTTTCCCCTGTTTTGTGGTGGAAGTCAGCTTTCTCATCTCCCTGGATTGATTTTCAGAAGTAAAAACGAACATCGGATCGGCTCAAGAATTTCATGGTGAAGTCTGACAGTGGATAGTAGCTGGAAAAACACCAGCTGTGCTGAGGTCTCCTCAAAGAATTCTGCAATGTGGTTATCTCCTCAGCTCTGTTGGTCTTCCTTTTTCACCAGACAGCCTTTAATTTGAATTGCTGGATATCTTCCTTCTCTGGATTTCTGACCTGTTTATACTCCTTTATATGGTCACTGCAGCTTGCAGTAATCTGACTGAGAATGGTGGGGCTACAATACTAAATCTTTTTTTCATAATTCATAATTATTAAGAAAAATATGTCATATTTTATATATTTGAGTGAGCTTTAAATAGGTATGTTTCCAGATGCTGGTTTGTACATTGCAGTCCTAGAGCAACAGCCTCTGTTCTCTGTGTTGTTGTTAGTAGGATGTGAGCATTGTCAGCTGGCTGGTTCACGTGCGTCTGGCAGCTCCATGGAAGTTGACCTATCAGACCCTGGTGGATTTGATAGCCAGGCTTCTAGGGGACAGATGGGATGCAGTGAAGTGACGGTAGTAGGCTGCATATTTGGGCCCAGTTGTGTGTGTGTGTGCGTGTGTGCGTGCATGTATGTGTGCGTTTGTGTGTGTGTGTGTGTGTAAGGGCAGCTGATGAACAGGGGGATTTAATGCCTTGTGACCCAGATCTAGCCAGAGCTGTGTCCAGGGTTCAGTGCTGTAGCAGAGTGTGCACAGTCTGCTCTGCTGCAGTGTGTCCACACTGAATTATCTGCTTTCACTGCACAAATCTGAAAACGCTGCTGGGTTTTCAGTAGTAAAGAAAGTCTGCAATGCTGCAAAGGATAGCAGTGACCATAGGAACATGATGACAGTGTGTGATGGAGCTTCTCCCCCTCCATCACTGTCACCAAGCTGTCCCCCACCTGGACAAGCTGTCACTCTATTTGAGCTCTCCTCCTCCCGTCTCCTCTCCCCCTCCATCCCACCATTACTTCCCGCTGCCTGGCCTGTCCTCCCCGCACTCCTCGCCACAGTCATTGGATTTGCTGCACGCAGCCTCGATACCCGTGACAGCTCTGTCACACATCATACAACCCCGAAATATGTACGCCGTAGCTGGCAGTAGCCTCCAAGGAGGGACGAGCACAGCTGAGGTGGGAGTGAAAAGCTCATTAAGCCTCACTGCCAGATCCACAACCTCAAGTTTCCACTGATTTTCTTCTTTGCTGTCTCCCATTTCCCCACATGACAAGTGTAAAGTGTTCTGATGACACCAGTACACTTCCATTCTTCTATGTAGAGTGCTGCATGCAAGGAATATTGTGATGCTTTATTAAAGTTAAACAATCAACACTACTAAAACTACTAAAAGTAATATTATAAGCAAGAAGTTGTAAATAAAACAATAGAAAGAAAAGATGTAAGCACAGATTAAACAGTGGAACAGGATAAAAAAATTAAGGGAAAAAGGGAGAAC
Source organism: Rhamphochromis sp. 'chilingali' (assembly GCF_963969265.1). Taxonomy (NCBI): domain Eukaryota; kingdom Metazoa; phylum Chordata; class Actinopteri; order Cichliformes; family Cichlidae; genus Rhamphochromis; species Rhamphochromis sp. 'chilingali'. The sequence goes on along the minus strand of NC_137931.1, from coordinate 1,193,357 downwards.
AAACAGAAGAGGGAGGGGCCAAAGAAAGACTGGAGACGGGACTGGAAGGAATAAAATGGGCAAGGGCAGAAAAAAGGAATGTAAAGAAGGAAGGTTAGAGAGGAAGGAAGCAAGTGTGAAGAAATAAATGTTAAAATAAACACGGGAGGAAAAAAGATGACTATCATCCATGCTGAGTGCGTATGTCATATACTGTACATGATTGTGTTTGGAAACTAAAAGGAGAAACTCCTTCCATGCAGTACTTGAGTAAATGCACTTGTATTCCTCCTCCAATGCAACACCTACAGTTTTGATTTTGAATGAAATTCCCATTATTGTGACTATTTAATATGATATATGGTCAGGGAAGCATCTTACACATAGCATACCCACATGCATTTGTGCAGTAATGTCCTCACATGAACATCCTGAAGGTTGGCTTTGTCAGCCGGTATGACTAAGTGACTCCTTCACCCTGTTATCAAGTCAGCTTCCCAGAGGCCATCTTGCTCAGAAACGTGTTTCATTTTGAAAGCATATTTCTCTCTGTGTGGCCTCATTCATTTCTCTGCCAACTGCAGATATGCCATGGTTGGCTGGGTTTCAGGACCATTGTAGGAAACTAAGAGGGGGCTGACACCCCCACTTAACCGAGCTGTATGATGACGAGAGGGTAAATGTCATGAAACTCAAAGGTAGAGAAAAATATTTTGGATTGGGATGCATCCTTTCAGCCTGTGGTTGTTTTTTGTTTTTTCCCTCTACCAGGCAAGCATGGGAGTGTCTATCTGCTTGCCCGGTAGAGGAGCGGGCACTTTCTCATAGATTTTGCATCACTCCTGTCACACTCACAGAGTGTGAGTGTGTAAAATCATGTGGATGGCCACTCAAAGAGGAGTCTTTGAAGATGTGGGTGTCTGAGCTACAGCAGTCCTGCCTGGGGCTTGCAGGCACAGATGGAAGCTAAGAAGAGGAAGGGGAAGTAAGGAGGTAGCTCTGACGTGCAGTGACACATGGTCAGAGTCTGGGTGCTCTGCTGCCGTTTATGAAGCAATGACACAGGATGCCTCAGGATCTCATCATCACATTTTGTGCTCTAATGTGATAAAACATGTTTGCATTATAGTTTTTCAAGGTGATTCAGCCGAGTATGTGCTTTTTTAAAGTGATACTGAACTGAACACCATTCCTAGGGTTTGAACAGTGGCCACTAAGGTGCACTGTGTGACAGTCAGTTCAACTGTCAATTTTAGTTATACCCATGTTACATATGGTAATATATAGTGTATTATTATGGTTGGTTAAGAGTTAACTGACTTGGTTTGATTTTTAAAAGTTATAAAGATTACAACTGACACATGTATCCAGTAGTATATGACAGTAATTCATATTAATTATCAATACATATAACGTATTTTCTGCACTATAAAGCGCACTTAAAATCCTTTAATTTTCTCAAATATCGACAGTGCGCCTTATGTATGAATTTTGGTTGTGCTTACTGACCTCAAACCGATTTTATGTGCTACACCAGCGGTCCCCAATCCCCGGGCCTCGGACCGGTACCGGTCCGTGAGTCGTTTGGTACCGGGCCGCGAGAGTTGAGGCTTAGGTCTGAAATGTCTGGTTTTCAGGGTTTTTATCGGTTTCCCGCGTTATTTTGTTATCGTTTTTATTGTTAACTCGGTTTTCCTGGGTCTTTTCACGTGTGTTATAAACAGTGTTGGGACTAACGCGTTATTAAGTAACGCGTTACAGTAACTACGTTATTATTGTGGTAACGAGCACGGTAACTAGTTATTATGCCAAAATCAGGAATGCGTTACTCGTTACTTCGTGTGGTGGCTATCGTGGAGCTTCCACAGATTCAGTAACATTAGCAAGTGGTGGAGGCCAGCAGGTGGATGAAGGAAAAGGGACACAGAAGGAAAAGAGACCCGAGGCGGCCGCCGGTCCAAGTGTGAACTGAACTTCAGGTAAGAAGTTATGACCTGCAGTCTCTCTGGGTCAGATATAAACCAAGTTTAGGTGGAGTTTATTTTCGTTATGCTGACTTTTTCCGTACTGCGTGCTAGCTAGCATGACGGAGTTTCTATACAGCTGGGTGGTGCTATGAAGTTAATGATGTTTAACTTTATTTTGTTCATAAGTTATTAGAGTTGCCAACCGTCCCGTCTGGTATTCAGAGAAAATATTACGCGTTTCTTATTGAGGTGAAAAGGAACAGTTTGTCCCGTAATTCAGCTACAATGGAAAAGACACAAAGCTGGAGTTACTCTGTGTTTACGCTGCACAGCTGCCTCTTCTTCTCTCCCCTCCCTCTCCTGTTGCTACTTCAATCATGAAACTGATCAATGATCAGCTGATCGTCTCTCTTGTTTGTTTATCGCTCACTTTGCGCCGAAAGAGGAAACCAGCGGATGTCGTGCTAAACAACAGCAGCACGTTTAAGCTCGATCAGCTGTTGTTAGAATTTATTTAATATTAATTTCTAGTATCAGCTGATGTTTGCTGGAGCCACAGCTGTAAAGCTGCTGGTCATGATGTGGGTTTGGATATGTGGTGAGAGGGAAACATGAAGATGAAACCAGGAGATGTCCTTACTGGATCATCAGAGCTGAACAGGTGATGGAGAAACAGGTTTACCTTTTAGGTGACATGGATGAGTTGAAGTTATGAACTGTTTCTGAGAGACAAATAACACCAGGATCCTTTTCTAAGCAGATGACAGCTGGTAACTGTGCAGGGGCGGGTCTAGCAAAGTGTTGCCAGGGGGCCAGGTAGGCATTAACAGGGAGAGGGGGGCACAAAGAAATACTTTTCTTTCTTATTCTCATTTAAAATGTCTCACTTTTAATAAATAATTATCTGAATTTTACAACAAACGATTGATAGATTGATGCATATATACCATCAGAACAGTGAACATCACTGTCACAACAGCGTTTGTTTTCATTCAAAGGCTTTATGATTTTTCCTATAATGGCGGGCCGGTCTCTAGTCAAAATGCCCGGGCCGATTTTCTGTCCCAGTCCAGCCCTGTATGCAGCTCATCTGCAGTCTGGTGTTGCCTACATCTTCCTATTCAGAAGGCAGAGTTTCTGAGTTCTGAGTACAATCAAAAGCACCACGACTGCAGTTTTTGTGTTGGATGTAAAAGGTGCACATGACACTGTGACGTAGGCTAGAATCATGGCAGCAGTCAATGACGGTCCAGGCGTGGGATTTCTCTCGTGGAAATGTGCACATTATCTTTTCCTTTCTATTGGTAGGTGGCACAGTGCACTGTGGCAAGTAGGCAAGCTAGAAGACTGGCAAAGTTATGGGAGCAACACATTAACAAGAGAATTCTGAGTAAAACCAAAGTTACTTTCCCTAGTAACTAGTTACTTTGAAAGTAACGAGTAACTTGAAGTAACTGAGTTACTTTTGAGAGAAGTAACTAGTAATGTAACTAAGTTACTATTTTAAAGTAACTTACCCAACACTGGTTATAAATAAATCTTCTTTTTTCTGAACCAGTACTACTTTTATTTTGTTGTATTTATCCGCGACGCCTTAAAGGCCGGTCCATGAAAATATTGTCGGGCATAAACCGGTCCGTGGCGCAAAAAAGGTTGGAGACCGCTGTGCTACACGGCACTCAGAAATCTGTCAAAAATGTTTTAGTACGACTTTGGTAAGCTATGAAGCCGCACCACTTGATGGATTGTCGGAGCATTACGGCTGCCGTAGTCAGGAGCCTCGCGGAGTGATCTGTGTCCTAAACTCCGTCCTGTTCAGGTCCCAAAGTCAAACGAACACTGAAGCATCACTGAGAGTTACAAACTGTCTAAACTCTTTTATCTTCAATAAAATGATCAGCGTTCTGCTCTACTAGGTGTAATAATTGAGTTTAACATCCATGAAAACAGAATTTATTACATTTAACAGAGTTAGAAGTTAACAGGAAGTTAGCTCGCTAGCTTCCACATAAACATGATATAGCATGTTCTGACTGAGAGATTTCTGAAAGAATTCAAACGTACAGCTCTGCTGTCACTTCCAACATAAATGAAGACAGGAAACTAAACAGCAGTCACGTTTGTAGGGTTACTGAAGTTTAGCTAGCTGGTATATGGTTAGGGACAAATGCAATCGCATGGCAGGATTCTGTAAACGGACCAAACTTCAGCCAGGAGAACAACTGAGATAATCCATCCACAACACGAGGTTAGTCATTCATATACTGCTGCATGGGAATAGAGCAGCTGCGAGAGCTACGGAAGTGGAGGAAGAAAGAACAATGAGTTGAGTAAAGTTTGACTTACCTGACTGTTTTGTTTCACTTAATGCGCCTTATAATCAATGTTCCCTCTAATGTTTCATGTGTCTGAACACACAAACTTCCTGAGCGTCCCTTGGACCACTGTGAGCAACAGCAGACGTGAGCACTGTGGTCACGCCAGCATCCAATCCATTTCTTCTTGGAGTAACTGTAACCCACATTATTTCCTTAGGGATTAATAAAGTATTCTGACTGATTGTTTCAGGATGACCTGCCATTATCCAATCACACATCTGCTTACCTGCATCTTTTGCTCGTTTCTCTTCTTTTCTATTTTTTCTAAACTGAGCACCTGATGGCTTTGAACTTTTCTTGTCCATCTTCTGTTGGTTTTAATTTTGCACTCCAGTATGAACACAAATCCCCCAACCCGAGGATCACCACAACATGACCTAACACACCTACACCTTAGTTCACAGATTCACTTTGTCTAAGGTGTATTTCTGGGATTTCACACAACCCAGGATTCAAATCATGAATACATGATGGACTTGGATTTACAACATTATGAATGAAATGTGCTCTATTTGGAAGCAGCCGGCCCCGCCCCTTTCGACAGGTTGTGTGAGACTTTAAATCATCAAACTGTAAATTATAAATTTTAAATTGTTATTGATCCTTTACCCCGAGTCCTAAAGTGTATATTTATTTTCTTACTCTTCTTATATTTATTGTTTGTTTACTTGCACTGCTGATGTCGGGGCAGCATGAGTACGAGCAATTTTTTTTTTTTTTTTTTTTTTGCTGATGCCCGTGATGCCGTCCCCCACCACGATGCTGCCCCGGGCAACCGCCCAATGGCACCTCCTTTTTGTATGCTGACTCATCACTTGGGCTGATGAGACAAACCACAGTCGTGTCGTCAGCGAACTTGATGATGTGGTGAACAGCAGTGGGCTGAGCACACAGCCCTGAGGGGCTCCAGTGCTCAGTGTGGTGGTGTTGGAGATGCTGTTGCCGATCCGGACTGTCTGAGTTCTCTCCGTCAGAAAGTCCAGGATCCAGTTGCAGAGGGAGGTGTTCAGGCACAGCAGGCTCAGGTGGGTGAAAGCCAGGTGTAGGGTGGTAGCGATGGCAGGTGATCTAATGCGGCAACCTGAAGGGAGCAACCTAACACAAAGAAGAAAATCAAGATGATGGTGGATTAGCGATCTGGTAATTTTGGCTTTGATTTTCTCATCTTAGTTTTTTACTGGGATAAATGTTTGTACATATGGCCTCTGAGCTTTTCATTGTGAATGAAGTCCTAAAAAATATGTTTCTGCTGTTATGAGAAATAATACTCAGGATTGATCCTGATCAGGGGAACATCTGCATTTTTTTCTTTTTTCCTGCAGCAGAACTCGTCAAACATGTTCTCCCTGCTCACTGATGATGTTGTTAAACATCTGAATCAATTTGAAGAAATAAATAAATAATTTAAAAAAGGATTCTTTGGGAGAGTTTCTATTATTAGTGCTTCACCAGCAACCAGGTACAATGGGCTGCTGGCCCTCAGGCCACTAACCCACGGGAGCCCTGAGCGTTCCACATTCATCACTTGTCAGTTGGTTTGCAGTAATTTGATTAATTAGAACTTTATTTTGCTAAATGTGCTCAAAGTGCCTCCAGTGCATTCTGCAATATTACAAGTTTTGTTCTGTTTCAACTCTAACTTCTCAAATGATTTTTATTGTCAACATGAACTCTGATGGGGGTACAGGGACACTTTTTCCCTTTTTTGCACAGCCAGTAACTGAATGTAATTAAATCTGCTTTATTGTTCAAATAAGGGGTGGGACGAGATCTGTTTCAGAGAGCAAAGAGCCAATAATATAAAAGAACAATGACGTCAGCTGTCAGGCCCACCTATATTTTTTAAGGAGGCACAATAGTCAAAACTGGTTTCATTATACGCACTGCTAATGAAACGTTTATTCACGTGCTTTATAATACCTTGCATGCTATGATAGCATCTTCCCCCATGTAAAATGCTTACAGTGCGCACGACTACTTGTGCCTGTGAAATGTTTGTGCAGTCTGCAAGCTGTGCAGATGTCTCCCCATGGATGTCAAATAGATTCTAATTAGCTCTACAGAACTTAATGAACATACGCCAGTGAATGACTGGGGTAGCACCCTGGATGAATGGAAACCAATCACGCTTTTCCACAGCTGAGAAGGGCTCGCTGTAGCAGAATATCTGTCTCTCTCACACACAGACTCCCTTTTTCTTTCCTTGAATGGCGACGAGTTCCTCTCTGCACTAAAGTTTGCTGAAATCTTTTTTAGAGGACAGACTGTTTAAATGTTTGATTCTGTTCAAGTGTTTTTGTTCTGGAGTGTTGCATTGGTCTACCTAAATCAAACCCATTTCGAGCTTTTGAAGATAGTCAAATGTCACAGAATCTTGGACATAGATATCACTTCAAAGGGATTTTACCTAATGTCCCTAGTGTTCAAATTGCAATCACATAAAAATGCACCAAATGGTGCATGTTCCTGAATATGCATTACGATCCCATTAAACCACGTCTCAGGGTGCTTAGAATTTTGATCACATTAAAAACAAAAAGAATCACTACTGTGCTTCATGGAGCTGAAATATATTTAAAGCTGATATTTAAATACTGCTGCAGTACACGGAAAAATCAGCTTTTTCTTTCCTTGTAAAGTTTCAGTTGGGACAAACACTTATTTAGCATCTTACCCAGATTTAGATAAGAACACATGTTGGACAATCCTGGCACGTTAAGTGAGTAAAAACCTCCTAAACATTCAGTAGACGAGTTAACCCTTTAAGAACCTGCTTAACCAAATGGTCGAGCACATTAGGCTTTTTCCATTGCATTTTACTTGGTGTGGTAGTTAAAGGGTAAACAAACAAGAGTATATACCAGGGGTGGAGAACTCCAGGCCTCGAGGGCCGGTGTCCTGCAGGCTTTACATGTGTCCTTGATCCAACACAGCTGATTTAAATTACCTCCTCAATATGTCCTGAAGTTCTCCAGAGGCCTGGTAATGAACTAATCTTTTGATTCAGGTGTTTTGAAGCAGGGTGAGATCTAAAACCTGCAGGACGCCGGCCCTTGAGGCCTGGAGTTGGACACCCCTGGTATATACTCTCTCAGAGGAAGTACAGCACTTTCATGGTGAGCATTTTGCTCTTTATGTAAAGGTTTTAGGCAGGGGGGGATGAAGATGGAAGTTTCAGCTTACTGATGTTGTGAAGTGAAATCCTGTCACTATCGCTGACTTCACATGATTTATATTGACCCCTCAGACGATACTGGATGAGATCTGAAGCTTACAAAAGTTTGAATGGTTATGAGTATTTTCTGTCGAGAGGGGTCACAAACTAAAGTCACTTGATTTTGCCTGGAATCAGAGTCGCTGGTCACTGCTCACATATTTACCTGATTTTTATTACATTTTTAAATTTCCATGTCTCTGCTTATTATCTCTGACATTGTCAACAAGTTAATGCATCTCATTTGAGGTAGACATTGATACTGAGGTGAGCTGATGAAGATAATTTCCCATCAGTAGGTTTTGTCTCTGTTAGATGCTGTTAGCTCCGGTTCACTGCTGTTACTGAAAGTCTTTTTGAGGTGAAGCTAATGTGGGCAGACAAGCACGCAGCAAGAAAACTCTCATGTGATCTGAGAGTGTAATTAAACTGTTTTTATGAAGGAAAAACATATTAGGAGTTTCAGGATGCTAAGTCTAATGTTAGCTGGCATGACAGTAGCTTATCATGCTTTGTTGTTGTTTAGCCGGCATTTGAAACAGATATTGTTCATTTTTAAAATTCAAAAGATGCGTAACTGATTCTACTATATCAGGTAAACGTTTGTTTTCGTCTTCCTCTATCCAAATCGGCGGGACAGTGATAAAAAGAAAGATTCTCTTTCTATCTTGATGACTGCTTTCTTCCCCTCACGATGTCTATATTCTGCTCCACTGTTGGGTGCTACGATGGAAATTTCTGTGTTAACGACGTATGATTTATTGGATGTGATTGTTACCCATTATTATGTCCAATATGGCGGACAGCTCTTGAGAGATGTGCGCATGACATCACGTGCAAAACCTCAATCGCACCAAATCACAACAGTTACTTCAACATGCTTTATGTTGTAAGGTAAACACCCTACAGTAACCCCAACAATCAGACGGCTCCCACTCAGCCAGCACTTGGTGACAGAGGGAAGGAAACACCAAAGTTGACAGGCAGCCAGTGGAGGGAAGTTAGAACGTGTAATGTGCAGCTTCCAGTTAAGAGAAGAGGCGCTTCATTTTAAATCAACTGTGAGAGGGAAGACTGGCTAATTCCAGCATAAAGTGCATTACACTAAACTAGCCAAGGCGTAATGAAGGCATGTTTTACTGTCTCCAAATGCTAAAGAGGACAGGTTTCATCTTTCACCTCAAACAAAAGAAACAAGACTTCACTACTGCACCGATTTAACTGTTGAGCTTAAAATCGCTGTGAAATTGTGAAATGTATGGTTTTCAGGGTTTTCATCGTTAACTTGGTTTCCTGGGTCTTTCCCATGTTGTAGTCGTGCGTCTTATTTTGAAAGGAATGTTTACGCATTACCATAGCGACCAGAGAGCATTAAGGGGCAGAGAGGAGGATGTTACGCTCAATGCTGTCGGTGCATTTCAGCAGGACGCTGCTAATAGTTACACAGTGAATTCATGTTTATTATTATATTTACAAAATACCACCGTTTCTGTCTCGGTCGTGTCTTTAATTTTGTTGT